>NC_056740.1:153821778-154056778 GCF_019279795.1 Protopterus annectens
AGCACAGTAGCACGCTCATAGTATGCCCTAAACAAACAACACGCTCATAGTATGCCCTAAACAAACAACACGCTCATAGTATGCCCTAAACAAACAACACGCTCATAGTATGCCCTAAACAAACAACACGCTCATAGTATGCCCTAAACAAACAACACGCCATAGTATGCCCTAAACAAACAACACGCTCATAGTATGCCCTAAACAAACAACACGCTCATAGTATGCCCTAAACAAACAACACGCTCATAGTATGCCCTAAACAAACAACACGCTCATAGTATGCCCTAAACAAACAACTTACCCAAAGTCATATAAAAAGATACAGCATTAAATACACTCTCATAGTATGCACAATATACAGTGCTAAGATTTCTTCTCAGTCACATCCATTACAGAAATTATTTTGAAACCAGTTATTTTAAACACTCGCTCAGGATATTTTATATTATATAAATTTTTTCTCTTCAAAAGTGAGTGCAGCTACTGAATGAACTAATAAATGATTTTTAAACTAGCTATTAAAATAAGATAAAAAAAAAAAAAAAACACACACACAACATTACAAAAGCTTTCAGTAGCAGATACCAAGATTTATACTTGAATTCATAACCTACAATGTTTACAGATTATAGTATCTAACCTAGCCATCTTAGCCGGTTTAGGAAGAAACACTTCCCCAAGTTAATTTCACTTACATTCCCCATTTAAGCATACTATGGTATTTTTACATATTATTTCAGCTCTATATTGGCAGTACTTTTTTTTTTTATTACAAGGAAAAAAAGCAAATAGCATCTTTGGCTCTGCTAAATAATCAGGCATGCAGTTATTACTATGAAGTCATATCTGTTTGTTGACAGATCTACTTAGGAAAAGAAAAATGGGCGTGGATAGGACAGAAACTGCTTCTCAGTGCTTTAACACAAGTGATGTAATCAAGTACTGTAATAAGCATAACAATGGTCTACATACACACAGGTACATAAATGCTTTACCTCTTAATATACGCCTGTTTAAAAATGTTTGAAAGAAAAACATAGTGCCCTTTGTTCAGGTTGTGTTTTGCTTCTTTTTCTGAAGTTATCTTTATGGCAAAGTGCCACCTTTCTCTTTGTTTCCCTGTTCTCTGGATGCTCTTTACACTACA
This sequence comes from Protopterus annectens, assembly GCF_019279795.1. NCBI lineage: Eukaryota > Metazoa > Chordata > Ceratodontiformes > Protopteridae > Protopterus > Protopterus annectens. The sequence continues at coordinate 153,822,929 of NC_056740.1, forward strand.
TTGCACCCAGCTGAACATTAATACTGGCCTGAGGCATAGACTTCCCATCATCTCTCCTGGGTTTGTTGCCTGGTGGCTGGATCCTGGTACTAACAGGGAGCACCTGCTAACAGACTAGGCACTACCTTTTCCAAACAAGCAATTAGCATTTGTAATTATAGTCCTGTTCTCACACATTTACCAGTAGGAGAAGAAGAAGTGTAATTAACCTTTTTTGAGATCAGCTTGTGAACAAGCCTGTCTTACTTCACAGCTTATAGAGGCTGAGTTCATTTCATGGGGTAGAAAGAATAAGAAATAGTAGAGACAAAACAACAAACAGATGTCTTTTTTTGTAAATCATTTCATTTTTCTCATATAGAGCCACTCGCATTGCTTTTTTTCCTTATATTTTATTAAATGTAGCTTTCTTAATTTAGCCTGTCATTATCTTGGGGAAAAAAGAAAAACTCTCAACAGCGGAAACAGCTTATTACAAAATATAACATACAGCCCATTAGCAATGCCCTTAAAAATTCTAAAAATGTAAATGTCTGATTGCTCAATGCAAAGTAAAACCTGGTATTTAATTATAAGATTTTTGAAGTGCTTACTAAGGTCGCCATCTAACTAAAAGCGGTTCCACAATATCCGTTCTTATAGAAATACTGCACTTATTTCATGTTTAGTTATCTAGGTAAGAATAAAATTCGACTCTGGGCATCTTTCAGGCACAATTCCTAGAGGAGAAAAGTCAGTGGTAGGAATTTTCACAGAATAACCTAATGTTCCTTGACTGTTCATCAAACAAGTGCCATGGATTTTAGGCAGAAGGACTATTCTAAAATGCAGTACTTTAGGAATGTAACTCCCCTCTACTGCTGCACTGTCCTGTCAATACATTAATAGTAACCCAGTAGAATCCACAGCCTTCTGGTCTTACAATATTAATAGTAAGCATATACCACACTACACTCAATGTTGATAGTAAGCATATACCATAATAATCACTCACACTGCTAAGTTTAGAACCTGCTACTGGAGATCAGTGGGTTGGCTTGTGATTGTACGAAGCAGGGTGTCTTCTACATTGTAGGGTGACACATATCCATTTCCTTGCTCCTTGTAGAATGCAGCTAGATATACTTTGCAGAGACAGCATGCTCACTGCATTCTACATTTCCTTACTCCTTGTAGAATGCAGCTAGACATACTTTGCAGAGACAGCATGCTCACTGCATTCTACATTTCCTTACTCCTTGTAGAATGCAGCTAGACATACTTTGCAGAGACAGCATGCTCACTGCATTCTACATTTCCTTGCTCCTGGTAGAATGCAGCAAGCAGCTGCCAGATACAAGCTGTAGAGACAGCATGTCCTCTGTAAGTGCTCACTCAGCTATGCCATGACAAGCCATGCAGAATTATCCATTTCATATCTGATTCCCAGTTTCACAGGTTATAGGTAGTTACTAGGTATGACGTCTAGACACCCATACAAGGTCCTAGTCCAATTTCCCCAGTTGCTCATACCCATAGCTCATTTATCTATTTTATATTAGAGTTATTTCACACAATTCAGGTTAGGTGGAGGTTTTGGGACATGAGGACTGGAGAGAATCATGGCATTGCCAACTACGCTGGCATAGAGAGGTAAAGCCCTGACAACAACGCAGGTGACACAAGTTTTATTAGTGGTTCTGGCACTTTCTGGAGTTATGAGGAAGAAAAGAGGGGTGCAGCTTTGTTAATCAACTCTCCTTAGAGGGAGAAAGATGTGGGGGTACACGCAGGGATCCACAGTCTTATAGATGCATCCTCAGTGGGTACTGTAGACCCCCCCTAGGAATGCTCGTTCAAGGGTTACAGGTCTGAACCGAGAGGTTACGTTACTGATGGACGAGAGTGACATGCCTTTGCTGATGCTCACTGCATGTTGAACCATAAGCATTTTACTGAGCATGTGCGATGGAGGTAGGGCTACAAAGAAAAAAAGGACAGTTTCTGATGGTTGCCTAAATAATGGTTACTCTTAATTAGTTGTTACCTTCAGTATATGGGAATAAGAGAAGGTGTGAAGGCCAGCAAACAGTAGGGACAAAAAAGTTGCAGTGCCCCCCCCCCCCCCCCAAAAAAAAAAAAAAGCTGTGAAGTCATGGCCCTTTGCCAAGCTGCTGGCATGGTTCAGTACCTGTTGCATTTTCAAGAAGTTCTATTTAAGCTGGTTTCAGAAGAGAACTTCTAGTTTGTTTTGTGCTTAATGGCTGCATTTGGGTGATGGTTGTAGTACCAACTCCCTTTCCTCACTCACCACAAGCCACTGCCTGCTACTATTTGTGTGCTTGAGTACAGTTATTCTATTTTCAGGAGAGCAATAAACCTAAATGGATTTTCACTGCCTGGAACAGGTGCTATTTGCCATTTTCAGCAATAGTGAAAACCTAGGATACAGCCACAGAAATGCAGCCTGCATTGCAACATGGACTACAACTCATAACACATGCGATGTTGTCAAGCAGCAGAATGAACAATGAAGTACAATCAGTATTTTGTGACTTGTTAGTTGCAATTATTACATTTGAGAAAAAAAAAACAAGCAAGTAAAATATTCTACTCCTGTCATGCAGGATAAGTTTCTATGAGCATTCCTTCCCTCAAAGAGCCACTTTCTCCCCATAGTTTTGATTTTATCAAAACTTAGCTCCATCGCATGAAGGGATGAATGCTCTAGGGACCTTAACCTTGTCACCACAATAAACAGAACATGCTGGAGGGATAGATTCCTGTCTCAGAGACTTCCCATACTCTGGAACAGACTACCTATCTATGTCAAACAGAGCTCCTCATTAGCACTCTTCAAGAAAAATCTTGATGATTGGATGGGAAATGGGAAATTCACCCCGGGGATCACTTCTGTGGCTCTTCTTGACAGGGGCACAGGAAAATAATTTTCTTGGGTGGCGAAAGCCAGGGTACATTTTTTGGCTAGGCTTGTATGGGCCCTAGGGCCGATAGTCTAGTACCTACCTATGAACCTATGAAGCCCTGACTACTACCCACTTGACTTGAGTTCAATGAGCAGCCCGGGTGTTACATGACCTGCTCTAGGGGGTGGGGAAGGAATGCCAAGGTAATGACTGAAAGAATGTTGTGGTGTCTGTGTGCTGAGACCATATCTATAGTTGTGGTTCTAGTGCAGACTAAAGCCATGCTGGAGGCATTAGCCAATAACAAGGTGGGTGAGACAGCAGAAACCACCCATCATCACTGTGTATGTGAGATAGCTTGATTGCAATGCTTTGCATGCTCCCTTGTGATATGTCACCCGTACCTCTCAACTGCCGGATTTTCACAGAATGCCCAGATTTTTGCCTCATTTTTTGGCCTTCTGGCAAATCATAGAAGACTGATGTCACTAAGATATATTTGAGTTTTTGATTTCATATTCTTCAGAAAATGCAAGCTAGCTCAAAACATGTTTTTCTAGCAACTTTATAAGATAATAAGAGTGATATTTAAAATGTGTCCCTGATGTTTGGCCTTTGTCCCACAATTAATTTTTGTTTAGTGCACAGTTTTTGTGTTTAGAGGTTGAGAGGTATGCACACAGCACACCAGATGGACAGGGAGTAACCTTAATCTGCCAGGTCCGTGTGCAGTACTCAGGAAACCATATGGTTACAGCTTCTCTCTGCCTTTGAGCACCACTTGTAGCTAACCTTCTTTGCCAGATATGAGACTCCGTAGTCCCAAATCCATCCATCCATCCATCCATCCATCCATCCATCCATCCATCCATCCATCCATCTATCCACAACCCCTTTTCCCATATTTGCACGAGGTCAGGGTTTCACTTCAGCAGTGACAATCGTCTACAGCTAAGGTTCACATCGCCAGGTTCTAAGTAGATAATTCAGACAAAAGGAGATATAGAAATTGGGGACAGAGGTGGACAGTTGATTGCAACACACAGCTTCATGATTGTAACTAGTCAGTCTGAAACCACCTCAGAAATGTATTAATGTCACTGAGAGCAAATATGGAGAAGATGAATTAAAACAAGTAACTTCAGATGTTGTAACTTGTGTCTTCTTCACTGAAAAGCAGGTAGGCCTTATTGAAGTGGGGGGGGGGGGGTGACATTTTTCCTGTACCATCAAAAGTTTGTACTGAAGTTTACTGATTCAGAAGGGTGCTCCAGATGCAACAGCCTTGTTATTTTTGGTTTGCCTGAGAGGAATGACAGTCAGGTATGAATTACTTTTTACAGCAGGTACTGGTAAATGTCACTGGAAACTCCAAACAAGCCCCTTCACATAATAAATGGGTGAAACCCACGCCTGCACTATATGACACCCATTTTCAATTTCACAGTTTTTTTGGGTGAGTAAGATGTGCTAAGCTAAGTTTACCAGCTAACAGTACATACTTTGGGGAAGCCCTTGTTTCTTTGTAGACTTGCCCCAAATGTGAATACAGAATGAGTACAGTACAAGGATGTTTGTTCAAAGCTGGATTCTGCCTCGGGTAAATTTTAGTTGAAATACCAAGCAACCCTACAGGTTTTAATTAGGGGTATTGTAGTCATAGAGGGCAGCACAGTGGTGCAGCAGCTAGCATTACTAACTCACAGTCATTGGCTCTCATGTTCAGTTTCTGGTTGGGGTGGCTTCTTTTCAAACTCTATATCCTGCCTGTGTTCACATGGATTTTTGTAGGGGATCTGTATTCCTTCCAAATTCCAAAGATCCAAAGATGTGTGATAGTAAAATGGTGTTTCTCCAGCTTTGCCTGTAGGTGTGTGTGTGTGTGTGTGTGTGTGTGTGTGTGTGTGTGTGGGTGTGTGTGTGTGTGCGTGTGTGCGTGTGTGCGTGTGTGTGTGTGTGTGTGTGTGTGTGTGTGTGTGTGTGTGTGTGTGTGTGTGCGTGCGTGTGTGTGTGTGTGTGTGTGTGTGTGTGTGTGTGTGTGTGTGTGTGTGTGTGTGTGTACTTCAGTAGGCTGGCATCCCATCAGGAAGTAGTTTCTATGTCTTGCACTAAATCAGTGCTGTGCTACCCTAAACTGAGTAAAGCGTGTTTAAAATACAAAAATAAATAAGTAAAAAAAAAAATTTAAAAAATAAATAAATAAAGGAATGAATGGCATGCATACAACAAAGTCAAGGAAAGTAGAACAGATTTGCTACATGAGAATTCTGACGTATCTATGTGAAGTTCTGTATTAAGGATATGGCTGTATTTATTAATGCGCATTATCTGTATTATTAATGTGCGTGTTGCTCTTCCAGCATTTTGCAGTACTAGTGATATGGCTTTTTTTCCTCATGAATATTTAGTTGAAGTTTTAACTACACTGCCCAAGCTCCCTTTTCTTCATTTGACGTTTAAAGAGAGAATGTAATTAGCATTAGCCTATCTGCCTTTGCGCCTGAGACATCGATGTTTGCTCTGTATTGCATGGTTGTCATTAGATGGTTGACATTCCATATTATATAATGATGATGATGATGATGCCAGTGAGCATTATTCAGAGATTATTAGTGAATTTTTATAAAAAAAAAAAATTAAAAGGTCTTTCAGCCAGACAGCAAACCAACCCAATGACGTGGTATTTTATTATTGTCCTTTGTGTCATACTGTGAGCAGTGCCACGTGTTACTCTGTGGTGACAGCAGTATGCTATGTGTCCTTTGTATCATACTGTGAGCCATGCCATGTGTTGCTCTGTGGTATGAGTAGTATGCTGTGTCCTTTGTGTCATACTGTGAGCCATGCCATGTGTTACTCTGTGGTGTGAGTAGTATGCTATGTGTCCTTTGTGTCATACTGTGAGCCATACCACATGTTGCTCTGTGGTATGAGTAGTATGCTATGTGTCCTTTGTATCATACTGTGAGCCATACCACATGTTTCTCTGTGGTATGAGTAGTATGCTATGTGTCCTTTGTGTCATACTGTGAGCCATGTCATGTGTTACTCTGTGGTGTGAGTAGTATGCTATGTGTCCTTTGTATCATACTGTGAGCCATACCACATGTTGCTCTGTGGTATGAGTAGTATGCTATGTGTCCTTTGTATCATACTGTGAGCCATACCACATGTTTCTCTGTGATATGAGTAGTATGCTATGTGTCCTTTGTGTCATACTGTGAGCCATGCCATGTGTTACTCTGTGGTGTGAGTAGTATGCTATGTGTCCTTTGTGTCATACTGTGAGCCATGCCATGTGTTACTCTGTGGTGTGAGTAGTATGCTATGTGTCCTTTGTGTCATACTGTGAGCCATACCACATGTTGCTCTGTGGTATGAGTAGTATGCTATGTGTCCTTTGTATCATACTGTGAGCCATACCACATGTTTCTCTGTGGTATGAGTAGTATGCTATGTGTCCTTTGTGTCATACTGTGAGCCATGTCATGTGTTACTCTGTGGTGTGAGTAGTATGCTATGTGTCCTTTGTATCATACTGTGAGCCATACCACATGTTGCTCTGTGGTATGAGTAGTATGCTATGTGTCCTTTGTATCATACTGTGAGCCATACCACATGTTTCTCTGTGATATGAGTAGTATGCTATGTGTCCTTTGTGTCATACTGTGAGCCATGCCATGTGTTACTCTGTGGTGTGAGTAGTATGCTATGTGTCCTTTGTATCATACTGTGAGCCATACCACATGTTTCTCTGTGATATGAGTAGTATGCTATGTGTCCTTTGTGTCATACTGTGAGCCATGCCATGTGTTACTCTGTGGTGTGAGTAGTATGCTATGTGTCCTTTGTATCATACTGTGAGCCATACAACATGTTGCTCTGTGGTATGAGTAGTATGCTATGTGTCCTTTGTATCATACTGTGAGCCATACAACATGTTGCTCTGTGGTATGAGTAGTATGCTATGTGTCCTTTGTGTCATACTGTGAGCCATGCCTGTGTTACTCTGTGGTGTGAGTAGTATGCTTTGTGTGCAAACAGCTTTACATAATGCAAAGGGCTACCTACCTGTGCTCTTAATTTCATACAGCTGCTATTGTCTTCATTACCTGTACAACGTTCATAACTCTCAACCTGCAGACATTGAAAACAGGTAAAAAGCTCTCGAAAAGTAGGAACCTCCAGCCAAAAATCTTGACATCTAACATAAAATTTCAATACCAAATAGCACATAACCCTTCCTGCGTCTAGTAGGAATGTGGGACACTACTCAAAAGCACATTCAAAAAACAAAGCTTGACAAAAATGATGGAAAATGAAAGCACATTATCAAAGAGACTGTAAAATATGTAGATCTTTATTAATTTTATAGTAAGAATCTATCACACAAGGTCATTTATTTTTGCTTCTGAAGAAGGGAGATGTAAGATGTGCATCCTCTTTTTTCAGTTATTTGTGCCATTATATGTTGGTTAGTGTGATTTTCTGTGTAATGGGCATCTTCAAACATCGCATGCATTGAGCGAGGAGTGGCGATAAAATTGTTTGAAGGGAATAACTCAAACCTAGAAACAGAGCCATACATCCAAAACAGGTGCATCACGTGCAGGAGTAAATCAGGTCTAGAAATAGGTATGTCCTCCAAAAAAAAGGATAACTGACAGTTCTGACAGTTTTTCACAAAAACTAGTACTGTTGTAACAGCTAACAATGTCTTGCAAATGGAATCCTAGAAATGTTGCTGCTGTATTACCTTGCACACACCATTGGTCCCCTAGCTGGTATTAGGTACTGTCTTGTCTGAGTGGCATATAATCAGTGTTGGTGCTAATTGGGTGCTACATTTATGTGAATTTTCTAACCAAATAAGACCAAATAAATGCCGTATATGCCTTCAGGCACATGATGACTGGTCCCAGGTATAACTGTGTTATTGAAGATGACAAAATAAGTGCTTTTGTCTTGTGACAGAGATTTCATTGGATTAAAATCCACTAAAACTCAGAATGTAAATACCAGTGATTAAGCAATAAAATCAAGTTGGATGAACATCATCTTAAAAAATATGGCATCTAAAAGAAACATAATTAATCATAATTAGTTTGATCGTTTGTTCATAGGTTCATAGGTTCATAGGTAGATACTAGGCTATCTGCCCTAGGGCATTTATAAGCCTAGCCAGAGTATATTTGGCTTCCGCCTCCCTTTAGATTAGCCTACTGTGCCTCTGTAAAGTAGGTCACAGAAGGTACCCTTTTAAGATTAGTTTACTGTGCCTCTGTCTAGCAGGGACACAGGAGAGATCCCAGAGGTGAATTTGCGATTTCCCATCCACGCATCCAAATTTCGCTTGAAGAGGGTCAGCGAGGGGCTATGTCTAACATGAATTGGGATTCTATTCCAGAGTGAGGGGAGCCTCTGGGAAATGAATCTGTCCCTCCAGCATGTCCTATTTATTTTTGTGCTGAGGTTTAGGTCCCTGGAGCGTGTAGCTCTAAGGGACTTGGATTTTTTGAGGTGGAGCATGTCCATTAATTCTGGGTTTGACATGGCTTTGTACATCAGGCATAGATCGCCTCTGCGTAGGCGGTAAGCAGCTGAGTAGAGCTGGAGTTTCTTTAGTCGAGCTGCATAGGACATCTGTTTGTAGCCCATGATCCTCTTGGTGAGGTACTTTTGGGGTCTCTCCAGTTGCTGCAGGTGTCGTGTAAGGTACATCCCAAAAGGGGCATTGTAATCAATTATGGACCTGATGAGTGATGAGTAGAGGGGCACAATGACCTCTCTTGATCTAGATGCAAACCCTTTCATGATAAGGTGGGCTATATAGAAGGTCTTTCTAACCACTTTGGCAACGTGATTATCAAAGGAGAGATTACTATCTACGTTGGTCCCCAAATCTCTAATTACTTCTTCCGTACTTAATGGATTACCACCTATGTGGTAATTTTTGGGCACCTTGTTTTTCCCAAAGGGGATGACTATGCACTTTTTAGCATTTAGCTTGAGGCCGTGGTTCTGGCACCAAGCATCCATCTCTGTGAGACCCTTTTGGAGGATGCTTGTGTCAGCTGGAGATTCGATTATGGCCCCAGTTTGCAGTCATCTGCAAACTTTGTCAGCCATAATCCCCCCGTGTTAGCCTGAACCTCAGAGAAGTATATACCAAACAAGAGAGGTCCCAGAACTGAGCCCTGTGGGATGCCACTTGTAACTGGTTTGGATTTGGACATGGCACCTGTGATTCTGACCATGTGGGTTCTATCTCTGAGCCAGTTTGCAACCCATCTTGTGATATAGGGGTTGATATTTAAGCTGGTAAGCTTATTTATGATGCCGGAGTGGGGTATTGTGTCGAAGGCTTTTATGAGGTCCAGGTAGGCTGTGTGGACTACCTTGCCCTCATCTATGGCTTTGGTAACTGTTTCAAAGAAATCAACTAGGTTTAAGAGGCAAGATCTGCCCTTAACAAAGCCGAATTGGGTAGAGTCCAGTGTCTGGAGGCTCCCAATGTCTTTGTTTATGAGTTCCATGATAATACGCTCCATAGCTTTACAGACCAGACTAGTCAGGCTTATGGGGCGATAGTTTCCGGGGTCCGTTGTGGCACCACCTTTGTGGAGTGGGACCACTGTACCTGTACGCCATTCTTTGAGTACATATCCTGTAGTAAGGCTAAGTTTGAACAGTGACTTAATGTGAGGGTTCAGTTCTTCTTGGAGCTCATGTAAGACACAGCCTGGGACACCATCCGGTCCCATAGATGCTGTGTTTTTTGCTTTGGAGAAGGCAGCTTTCACCTGTGCATCTGTGATGTCAGGGAGGTTACATTAAGTTGGGATAGGTGTTTGCTCCTTTGGGGGGGAAGGGGGGGAGAAGTTTGCGCTGAATCTGTCTGCCAGGATGTTGGCTATGTCTGTAGGTTCGGTATATTTTGTACCGTTATGCAACAATTCAGAGCATATCTGGGAGTTTCCGCCCATGTTTCTGACATAACTAAAGAAGGCCTTGTGATTACCTTTAGTGTCTAGGGCAATTTTTCTTTCAAAACTGGCCTTTGATGATTTTATGATGGATCGAAGTTTCTTGCTAATACTGATCAGAGATGCCTTCCCTTTTTGGGATTTTGCTCTGTCATGTAGTAGCTTCCTCCTTCTGTTGTATAGCTTATTTATGGCCGGGGTCTACCACCAGACCTCCTGTTTTTGGAGGAACGATTCTTGGTTTTATTTGGGATAGCACAATCCATGCATTCCTGCAGGTGCTCATAGAATGCATTTGTAAAGGATTCTGCGGATTGGGCTGTATTATCCTCTGGCCCAGGGGCTTTGAAGGATTCAACCTCAGTCTTGAGAAGTGCAAAGTTGGCTTTGGAGAAATACTTTACAGTGATTTCCTTGGCTGGGGGTGGGGACAGGATTTGGATGTCCAGGGAAATTTGTTTATGGTCTGATCTTACCAATGAGGGTTTACCTCTGGTGTGGAACATAGAGTCCCCATGTTGGTGATGACCAGGTTCAATATGTTGTTCCCTCTTGTGGGAGTGGTGACCAGTTGTTCCATTGCGTTAGAGTTTATAAATTCAAGGAACCGTTGGGTGAGGGTGTTTGGGCTTGAGTAGTTTTCCCAGTCAATGTTTGGGTAGTTGAAGTCACCCAATAACATAGTGTTTGGAGAGACCTTCATATTCTCCAGTGCTCTCAGGAATGCCAAGTGGGGTTCCTGTAATAGGGAGGGTGTTCTGTAGCAGGCTACAAACTGAAAGGCAGTTTTGCCCGCTGTCAGTTGCACATGGATGGTTTCTGATGCTTCGTGCAGTGCCACTAACCTGGAGGTGTAGGTATCTTTGATGAATATAACTACTCCCCCTCCTTTTGTGCTTCGGTCCGAGTTTTGGGGCCGAAACGCATGGTATGAGTTATAACCTGGTAGTGCTGGGGTGCTCTCAGGAGCCTTGAACCAGGTTTCTGTTACTGCACAGACATCGATTTTCTCCATACTGAGGAGAGTCTTGAGTGCATGCATCTTGAGGTTTAGACTTCTGGCATTGAGTAGCATTACCTTTATTTTTTTTATCTTTGGGTTGTCTATGGAGGTGGGTTTGTCCTTTTAGCCTTGCCTAAAAAAGGCACTACGGGGGTGGCAAGAGCCTTGGCCAGTATACAAAAGCCTAAGGGTGACAGGTGCAAGCCGTCCCTAGCGAAGCAACGTGGCTTGTCGAGCATGTTATCCCAGGCTGACAGACACTGGATCCCCTTTGAATGACACCAATACTTTAGCCAATTGTTGAAACTGATCATTTTGTCTTTATACTGTGGCATCATTCTTGGTGAGGGCAAGATGCTACTCAAAGTCAGGGACATACCAGCCTGGGCTACATGGTCAGAGAGCTCCTCTATGTCTCTTTTCATGTAGTCCAGGGAGGTACATCTCAGGTCATTCACACCAGCATGGACAATGACGGAGTCATACTTGTACTTGCTTTGGAGTGACCTGAGTGCTTGCATTATGTGGCGGATCCTGGCACCCAGCAGGTAGCTTACAGTGACCTTCTCCTTGTTCAGTCTGGTGAGTGGGACGTCAGTGTGCCGGACAATAGAGTCCCCTATAACAAGTGTTTTTGGTGTGTTGTTTGGCCTTATGGGCTGTGACTGTGAGGCATGTATACATACCTCTCAACCTCTTAGTGCAAGAAATCTGGACAAAGCCTAACATAATATGGATGCAGTGGCCGAAAAAATAGGGATAGATTTTAAATATTGCACTTTAAGTTGCTAGAATAACAGGATTTGTGTTAACTTGCATTTCATGAAGGAAAAAAAAAGCCACAATGGGGAAAGATCATTTTGTAAAGCACTGCATTTAGAAATGGGAAAATAAAGAGCAGCTCAAGAAAGTTTCAGGAGTAGCCCACAGACTTAGTGTCAAAAAGAGGTATACTTTTTTTTTTTTTTTTTTTTACAAGCTTCAAATAGTACATTAGTTTACTCCCATGGCAGGTTGAGTATCCACTGGAGTTGGTGGATTATCAGAGCCCATTTTACTATGGATCATTAGTGTCTTTAGAGCCACTGCAACATTTTCAGAATATTACCACGTGAATCAGGAACAAAGCCAAAAGTACTATGGGAGAAGAGCAAAATGATCCAGACTCAGGGATGCATTTAAACTTTTATATATCTAGTTGCTTACACCAGATTTTGCATTAGCATGCCCATTTTGAAGAATATAAACTATGATTCCAGTGTCTCCCATCATTTAGTGATAGCAATCCTCAAGAATCAGTGCAAGGCCAAAAAGAAAAAAAAATATTTTAAATATGTCTATATACTCATATCTCTCTATATTTATCTATCTGTATAGCTTATCTATATCTAGATAAATCCATATTTATAGATATCAGAGGCATAGCTGGTTCAAACTCCTTGCATAAACTGAAGAACAAAAAAAAAGGGCAGTTCTGATACACTGCTTATGGCAGTCTGAAGCAAAGGCAATAGTTGCATATGGAAAATTGAATACATACCTCTCAACTGTGCAGATTTCACAGAATGTTCAGACTTTTTCCTCCTACTTTTCTGGCAAATAGCTGACGATTAAAGTAATTAATTTATGACAAACATTTGAGTTTAAGACTCCACATCCTTTAGAAAATTCATGCTAATGCAAAAACTATTATTCTAGCAACAAATTTCCTAATACTACTTTTACATTTCTTTAATCTATATATGCGTGTAAAGAAAGAGAGTTTTTTTTTTAAACAATGCCCTCCTGTTTGTGCTTTTGTACACATAAATGGAAACATGTTGCGACTCCATTGCAACATTTTAGCAAATATTATTTTTGCATAAAACACAAAATGAAGTTATGTTGCCGTATTAAAAAGAGTTCACCAGTAACGTGTGTTGGTACCTATTATGGTGATACACAGTTTACATACATGCCTAGAATTATTCGGATGAATTTTACTTCTGCAGAGATTGTGCTTATTGACTGATACTCGTGGATTGTAATGACAGAAGTCTGAGTGGCCTTTTATGATTAAAATATTCTGAAATGGGCAGTTTTGTCATTATTGGGTCATACATTTCGTTTCATTGCATTACATTGTCTTACATACAGTACAGCAAGAAACAAAGTCATAACATACCAAGATTTGCAGGCATAAATGAGCACAATGTGGAGGAATAATGTCCAGACAGTTCCAATAGTAGTAGTAGGAACAATGGGTCGAGAAAAAAAAAGTATTTTCTAGACATTCTAGCCATAAATGCATCTCCGTATGAATTGCAGGAATTAATTATTGGCCCATTGTGGGTGCTATGAAGAACACTTTTGGATAGCAATTCCAAATCACTCCCTAAATCTAAATTCCCTTACACCTCCTGCACACTATAGCTCAGTAAACTGGAAATTCACAAACCCTTCTCTAACCCTAATGTTCTTATCTCTCTCTCTCAACCTAAAATCCCCTTTCTTCTCCCTAAACCTATATTACCCTTCAAACTCTGGTCCACAACCTCCCTCTAAACCAAAAATCTCCACCCCTAACACTGAAAGCCCATCATTCCATAAAATGTAAATTCCCTATCCCCTTCTAAACCCCAGTATTTCTTTACACCACAAGCCTAAAATTCTTGTCCCTACTCCACTCTCTGTTCCCATACTGATACCTAAAGGTAGAAACGCTGCAAAACAGCAAACCACTTACACCTATTTTCCAACTCCAAGCACATACACTGCCACCTGGCCCCCACCCAAATGGTAGTTAAAAACCAAGAAAGGCTTGCCACTCCATTAAAAATGCCTGAAGCCAGGGGCACACTCACTCAGCCGGCACCTCCCATCTGTTGCAAACCATGGCCATCGAGATAAGAAGACAGTCAAAAGTGCTCCTATCCTTCTGCAACACCTTATTTACAACATTCTAAATACTCTTTGCAAGCCATGCTTTCCACTGCTCCCCACATTCTCATTTAAAGCTACACACCTAACGAGTGTCTTCCCTGAAGAGCTGTTAAGAAATTCTAAATCAACCAGATATTTACATGGAAGCAAAGGCTCACAGTCGCAACTTCCCTCGCTTAAAACATCTTGCTTCTAAGTGCGCGTACTAACAGCATAAATTCAACTTCAGACTTGTTGCATGTCATTATGTAGTCACACTGATTATTTACCAACAGCATATGACAAAGATCTGACAGCAACATGCCCATGGGAATGTCATCTCGGCTGTTTTTTCGGGTTACACACCTGAGACACCTGCTCCCTTACTCTCTTGACATAGCAAGTTTAGCTTTCTCATTATACGGCCTTTACCAAATAAATACAGCTAAAAGAGATCTGCCATAAAGGAGCTGTGCAGTCTCCACACATACCCCACATGGATTAAACAATTAAAAAAGACACAATCCAAAAGATTATCTACTTTATTTTTACAACATCAACTGCGCGGACCGTGGCGCAAAATGCAAGCAGGTTAAAATATAGAATGAAAACGTAGCTAATGCAGACATTCAGTTTCACAATACTGCAGCTAAAACCATAAACAATGAAGCAGAGTACAGGTGAAACAGAAGACAAATATAATTTTATTCCGCAATACTACAAGTGTACGCCAATCAACAACTTTACCACTTTTTCAGAATTGCCTCCACACAAACCGCGTACAATTTCTAAACTACTACATACACCGTTAAGTACAAATCCAAGGCTCGGTTATGATTACAAACTTTATCCTCGTGTTTGTAAAACTCCTAAGTTCCACTGGCTACCGGCTCAGACGCCATCCTTTTTTTCCTAATATCAGCCCCGCTGTGTATTTCTCCGCCCAAAACAGAGATGAATGACATGCTAGGAAAGAGAATACAGCAAGTTCTGTGAGATAACTGCCATTGCGGAACCATGCCTCTTCCTGACAGCCATGTTGTTGTGTGAGTGACAAGTCATGTATGTTCGTCAGGAAATGTTTGTAATTATTATTATTATTTTTTAATATTGTAATCGTTCTTAGTTATCAAGCTATAAAAGTGGGAGGGCACTCCCCCCCCCCCTATTGTTTTGGTGCTCATCATTCAGACAGGGCGCCGAAAAGATAGCAAAATAATAAAATAAATGAATACATAAAATGCGCCCTTTACGAGGCCGGCTTGTATGGCGCCCTAGGTGGTCACCTAGTTTGCCTATGCCTAAGGCCGGCCATGACGAGTGCATGGGTAACAGAAAATACATCCCTGGGATCACTTCATTGACTCTGCTTGACAGAGGATCAGTTAATTAATCAATGTGACGGCAAAAGCTGACACACTCTGGCTAGGCTTATAAATGCCCTCAGGCAGATAGCCTAGTACCTACCTATGAACCTATGAACCTAATTATCCTAAAATACATTGCTATATAAACATTAGTGGAACATGTGGCAAATAATTATGAAATAAATGGTCATTAAGAGTTTGTTTGAAATTATTTGAAATATAATAAATATGTTTAAAAATCTATTAGTATCTGTAAAATCTTTGTATTTAAGTATTACAGTGGTTCATAAAATAAACAAATGTAAATATACCACTGTTAAAATTTAAAGGGAGCGGAGCAGTTATTATGGATTATATCGATTATACTGCTAAGATGCATGAGTTGTTGAGTAATGATGAGCATTATACTATGGTAATAAAAAATGAAATCTCTATAGCATATTGTAAGATTGATTTTTTTCCTTAAATGATCTGATGTCACAAACTTTCCTGATGGGACACCTTTCAGTTACTGAGTAGTATTTGGAATACCTAACCTTTGAGACTTATAGTTTCATCAGCAGGATCAAAAACACAAACAACCATTGACAATGTGTGTTAACAACAAATTGAAAAGATTGTTGGATGATCAGCCCCACATATTGAAGGACTCCCAATATTTTTTGCGAAGTATTAACTCTGTGAAATTTAGAAATGAATTGTGGTTTGTTACCAGAGATGTTATCAACTTGTTTATTTGAATACCCCATGACATAGGGGCTGGATGATTCACAGATTTATTTTGAGAAAACCAAAATGTCTAACAATCAGGTTTATTTAATAACTGAATTGTGAAAATAGTTTTACACAACAACTTTGTTTTTTTGATGGTGAACACTTTTAAGAAGTTTCTGGAGTAGCAATGAGGCTGCCATATGTCTGCATCAATGCAAGCATCATTCTACTTGTTTGAAAAAAAGAAGTTTATTTTAATTCAGCTTATTTTAACAATTTCATGCATGCTACCACTTTTTGGATGATATCTTCATTTTGTGGAATGCTGAATAAACTGTTTTCATGAATTCTTAGATTACTTAAATGATACCATGTCATTTTTGAAATTTACTTCTCAAGTTGTGTTCAAACACATTAATGTTTTTAGATCTGGTTATATCAAAGGATAATAAATTGAATAACTTCACATCTACAATTTACCACAAACCCACAGTCACAAATTCATATTTATATTTTTGTAGTTACCATGCTCTACATTAAAAGAGAAGTATAGTGAAGGGCCAAATGGTATGTTTATCTTGACAGATTAAAATCGACAAGTTACTAGAGAAAGAACTATACAACACAATAGGATTATTTCATGATCGGGGATGTCCTTTGAGAATGTTAAACCAGGTTAAGGATGAAATACTTAAAGGCAGGAAAACAAAATTAAGATCCATTCTTGGCAACAACTACTTTGTTCTGCCGATGACAGCAAGGGACACTTAAGACACTAGAAATGATATGGTGCATTCATTGATCATTCCTTATTAAAAGATGCCACTAAAATAAAAGACATAGTTAATAAAACCTGAGAATTAACATTCAGTAGTGAAAAGAAAGAAAAACTGGGTAACAAACCAACTACTGCATACAGAAAAGGAAAGAACACTAAACAGTTTTAGGATAATAATGGTAAAAATAAAATGGTAGTTTAGAGACCACTGTCAAAATGTGGACATTGTCCACACTATCGAATCACTTATAAAGACATCAATGTGAAGGTAATTGTGAAACCAGGTGTTGTTTTTATAGCACTCTGATCTTCCTGTCCCACCATTTATGTTGGTAAGACAGGGCATTTATTGAGAGACAGGATTTATGAACTTTTCTACGATAGTAGGAAATGTAAATGCACTAATGTTCTATATAACGACTCAATACAGTACAATCATTTTAAAATGTTTAATTGTTTTTTATAATAGTGGGGAAATAAGTGAAACAGGTGGTAACTGGGAGACTTTATTAGAATACAAGAGAATTAATTTGGCAGATACGTTTAAATGCAACAGTACATTCCACCTTGAATGACAATATTTCTTTCACAAGTGTATTAAAAAGGTGGGCAGCCAAATTATGACCTATTTATAATCTTAAACTATAATAATAAGTATATATCCTTATTAAATATATATATTTTTCATAAGAATTTACTTTCTATAGCTGTTTAAGTACTTTCAGATATTTACATTCTTCCACACTTTTCATATTTGTAATGGTACACATTTTTTATTTCATTTTAATAGTGGTGTATTTACTTTATATTTATTTTTATTTTTTACAACCACTGAAATAATTAAATACAACTATTTTATAGACTCTAAGCTTTTTAAACATGTTTATTATATTTCAAATAATTTCAAGTGAACTCTTAATGAATGTCTGTGTAATGATTTACTTGTTTTATATTTGTTTTCCACATGTTCTGCTGGTGTTTAGGTAGCAATGGCCTTTAGAATAATTTTGAGTGTTTCTTTAAGATGACAGATTTTTCTTAAGGTGATGTTCATCCAACTTGATTTTATTGGTTAATCAATTGTATCTACATTGAGAGTCTTTTAGTGGCTTTTTAATCTGATCAAGTCTCTGTTGCAAGACAAAAGTGCTTATTCAGCCCATCTTTAATAAATCACTTATACTTGGAACTAGTGATCCCATGTCTAAAGGCATAGCTGGCATTTATTTGGTCTCATTTGGATTACAAAATTCACATAAATGTAGCACCTAAGTAGCAGCAAAACTGCTTATATGCCAGTCAGACCAGGCAGTACCTAAGTACTGAAGAAACACAGAAACATTAATGTTAATGATAGGATAAGATCATTGGCCTCATCCGGCCCATAAATATCCTGTCTGCCACAATTTCACATATACTGCTGCCACTTTCAGTTACTCTTGTTCCCTGCCTACTGTTACATGCAGTCTTGAGTCCTCCCCTTTCCTTTTATCCAGCCATGATTAAAAGTGATTTACTTCACACATCTGTCATTTTTTTCACGCACATACCATTACTGTTGTGAATAACTGCTTTTCTGCTATCACTTACCTTTCTCATTTATATGATAATATTGAGTTGCTAGACTTCACCTCGCATCCATCTGGAAGGTGTTACCTTCATGTACCAATAGGAGTCTTTGAAATATATGACGTTTTTGACATAGCTGCGTTCCCTCCTGTTCTTTCCCTGACGATATTCACATTACGGTTGCACAAACTCTCTGCTTACATAATTTGGTGATGGTCCCTCAGTCTCTTTATGCGCTGACTTCACACCAAGCAATAAAGTTATAACACCTATAGCTGTATACGTCAGTCCAACTAAGGCTAAGTCATTATGCCATGAACTGTCCACCACCATCTCTTAACTTTACTGGTGATATTTCTTTGCCTGGGAGATCATCAGAATAAAGCAATGATGTTCAGGAGAGAGAATGAGAGAGAGGATTACTGAACTACAGAGGAAGGATAACAGGGGGCTTAGAATGGACTCCATTGAAATACATATTGGACTTTCACTTGAAGAGTCAGTATGAAATGGATGTATAAATGTTATTAATGTTATTAATACACTGAATAAAGATCAAGCCTTGTGAATAAATAAAGGTTAGACTAATTAGTTTTGGTTGAGGAAATTATAATGTAGTTTGTCAAATGTTTTTGTCAGGTTGATGAAGACAATTAACGGATGTAAACCTTAATATGCTACGAGTTTATTTCTGATGAAGTGCAGATAACATGGCCCATTCAGAAGTTATGTTGACAAGGAAAAGGCCACAGAGTTTTTATTGGCTTTTTAATCTGATCAAGTCGCTGTTGCAAGACAAATCCTACATGTTTGGGTAGATGAGCCAGAGGAGAGATTTATTTATCTTAGCCTTGATATGTTTTATTTGAAACTGGAAGTCAAGTTTTTCTCTAGCCGTATTCCTAGGTAGCAGAAGTTAATGGTAGTTTCTGAATGATTGTTCTCCTTTCTGGTTATGTGCCAGTCACAGGGGACTTTTTTTTAGCTTTTGGGTGTCCCAAAGATAATTTGAAGAGGTGTTTGGATAGATGAGCCAAAAAAAGGGATTTATTTATCTTAGCCTTTGTAGGTTCTATATGAAACTGAAAGTCAAGATTTTACTCTAGCCAGATTCCTAGGTAGCATAAGTTATTGGTGGTTTCTAAAGGAATTTTATCAGTTGAGGTTATTTGCCAGACAGAAGGGACAGTTTTAAGCTTTTGAATGTCCCAAAGGTCATTAGAAGATCAGGTGGCAAAAGAAAATAGTGTTCATAATCTAAACGAGAAGGTGAATGAACAAAAGAAAGAGAGAAAGACAGGGACAGTAAGAATGATGTGGCAAGTGGTAGGAGGGGAGGTAGACAGGGTCATTGAGGAAAAACAAAAGACCATAATCTACTAAAGTCAGGGGGAGGGGGATCCAGGTTAGAAAGTGGGGTAAGAGGAAGGCAAGTAGACAGGAAAAGATTATTAGCAAAGGAAAGAGGGATGACAGTGGAAAAGGACAAACAGCATGAAAGTAGGGGAGTGTTACATGCTAACACTACAGGGCAGGGAGTAATAACCCTAGCTGAGTAGGATTAGCAGCAGGGTAAATGCTCAGGGTAGCATTAAATGACAGGGGTAAGTGACCATCATTAGGAAGTGAATATGTGATTTATTCATTCATTTATTTATCACTGTAGAGCATTGATTTGTTTGGGCCTTTCATATTCCATCCTTGAGCACTGTCGGGTTAAGAAATTTGCTCAAAGTCTGGCAATATGCAAATAGAGGCCAAAAAGTCAAACACTGGACTACAGGACACAGCTTATTAAGAGCTCATGGCCTTAATTCTTTTGGCTAACTGTCAAATGCTCTTTGGAAATAAACTGTGCAATAAGTATGTGATGGAACATTAGATAAAGGGAAAAGCTATAAGACAAGTGATGGATTTAAAGCACTTGCAATCATCATTTTACAAATATAAAGCTTTGGCTAAAATGGTGCCAATGCCAAAAATGCAGAGTAAATCAGGCTTTAGCTATTAATAGGCAACAATGTCAGTACTCTGAATACTCCATGCATGCTAATATTGTCCTCTGGCCCTTTATAATACAATTAGTGAGCTAACATTGATATCTGTGCAGTAACTGAGACCTGGTTCAAGGCTCCAGAAAGCACCCCTGCAATACCAGGCTACAACTCCTACCACACTTTTTGGCCACCAAACCAAGACCGAAACACTAAAGGTGGAGGAGTATCCATATTCACCAAGGATATTCACACCTCCAGGCTAGTTGCCCAACACAATGCATCTGAAATTCTCCAGGTGCAACTAACACTAGGTAAGACTGCAATCCAAATTGTAGCTTGCTACAGATCCCCCACCATGCCCCAAGATTCTCACTACACCTTTCTAAACATACCGGAAAATATTAAGATACAACCAAACACCCTAATACTGGGTGATTTCAACTCCCCTGCCATTAACTGGTAAAACTACTCGGGTACCAACACCTTTTCCCAACGGTTCTTGGAATTCATAAATTCCAATGCCCTGGATCAACTAATCCATTGTCCCACCAGGGGCTCCAATATCCTAGACCTGGTCATTACCATGGGAGATAGATGCTCCACACCAGTGGTCACCCCCTCATTGGTCAGGTCTGACCATAACCAAATCACCCTTGACATCCACATCCCACCCCCACCCCATGGTAAGGAAACCTCTGTAAAAAAACTTCTCCAAAGCCAACTTCATGCTATTCAAGTCAGAAGAGACAAACTTCATGACACCCATGCAGACAGGAGCTGAAAGTTTGACTGCTGAATCCTACACTAAGACACTGTATGAGCACATCCACTCATGCATGAATTGTGCCATCCCAAATAGAACCAAGATGCTCTCCTCCAAAAAAAGGAAGCCACTCTGGTGGTCCCCTGCCATAAACAGACTATACAACAGAAGAAAGAAACTGTTGCAGAAAAGAGGAAAATCCCAGGATGCAAAAAACTCTCTTACCAGCCTCAGTAAGAAGCTGAGATCCCTCATAAAATCCTCTAAAGCTAGTTATGAAAATAAAATTGCCAAAGATTCCAAAGACAACCACAAGGCATTCTATAGTTATGTCAAGAATCTAAATGGCAATACTCAGATATGCTCTGAGCTACAACAGAATGGTATTAAATATACTGATCCCAAGGATATTGCCAATATCCTGGCAGATCCATTTAGTGCCAACTTCACCCCCTCACACCCCCTAAAGGGCCCATCTCAATACCAAAAGATTGCCAAATTCTGGTAATCACCACCACACAGGTAGAAACTGCACTCTCCAAAGCTAAGAATACAGCATCCATGGGACCAGATGATATCCCAGGCTGTGTACTACATGAACTACAAAATGAACTGGCACCTCACCTAAGTGTCATGTTTAATCATAGCCTCACCTGAGGCTTCGTGCCCACTGAGTGGCGCACAGCTACAGTTATCCCACTCCACAAGGGAGGATCCACCTTGGATCCGAGGAACTACTGTCCCATCAGTCTGACGAGCCTGATCTGCAAGGGCATGGAACACATTATCATGGAACTTATAAACAAAGACAATGGCAACTTTCAAACACTGGACCCCACCCAGTTTGGGTTCATGAAGGGCTGATCTTGTCTCCTGAACCTGATTGACTTCTTCGAATCAGTCTCCATAGCTGTGGATGAGGTTAAGGCGGTTCACACAGCCAATCTGGACCTCACCAAGGCCTTCAACACCATCCCCCACTCTGGAATCATAGATAAACTTACTAAGCAGGGCATAAATCCCTACATCACTTGATGGTTTTCCAACTGGCTTACTGACAGAACCCAAACTGTAAAAGTAGCCGACTCCAAATCCAGCTCCAGACAAGTGACAAATGGAGTACCTCAGGGTTCAGTCCTGGGACCGGTCTTGTTTGGCATCTACTTCTCTGAAGTACAGGCCAACACTAAGGGACTCTGGCTAACAAAGTTTGCAGATTACTGCAAACTGGAAGCCATTATTAAATCCCCAAATTATGTGGATATTCTACAAAAGGGCCTTACAGAAACAGATGCTTGGTGCCAGAGTGATGGGCTCAAGCTTAATGCCAAAAAATGTATAGTTATCCCCTTTGGGAAAAACCATGTATCCATGAATTACCACATAGGTGGCAGCACACTAAACACCAAATGTGTGATGAGAGACTGAGGGACAAAGGTGGACAGTGATCTCACCTTTGATAACCACATTGCCACAACAGTCAGGAAATACTTCTATGTGGCACACCTCATCACTAAGGGCTTTTCATCCAGAAAAAAGGAGGTCATTGTCCCACTGTACTCATCCCTCATTAGACCCATTATAGAGTACAATGCTCTGTCTGGTATGCACCTCACAAGACATCTGCAACAGCTGGAAAGGCTGCAGAAATACCTCACTAAAAGAATCACAAGCCTAAAGCAGATGCTGTATGCTGACCATCTAAAAAACTCCAGCTATACTCTGTGGCATATCATCTACTCAGAGGTGATCTCTGCTTAACATACAAAGCCATGTCAAACCCTGAGCTACTGGACATGCTTCACTTAAAGAAATTCCAATCCCTCAGAGCCACATGCTCCAGGGATCTAAACCTTGTCATCACAATGAACAAAACATGCTGGAGGGATAGGTTCCTGACCCAGAGACTCCCCATACTGTGGAATAGACTGCCCATATATGTCAAGTAGAGTGCCTCCTTGGCCCTCTTCAAAAGGAATTTGACAATTGGATGAGTGATAGGAAATTCACCCCGGGGATCATGTCAGTCGCCCTGCTAGACAGGGGTCCAGGGAAGTAAATATTGTGGGAAGAAATATCCAGGGAATAGTTATGGCTAGGCTTGTATAGGCCCTAGGGCCGATAGCCTAGTACCAGCCTATGAACCTATGAACTTATGAACACAAATATTGAAACACTGATGCAAATTAATTATCAGTTTGCAATTTAGCTGATAGCTATGTTAACATTTCACTCCCTTTAACATGTAGCCACAAAGGAATTAAACCTAGCTTTGTAAAGAGTAGAAAAGGAACCATATGGTTGCAAATAGGGCTTGTTTGAATGTTGTTGTGTCTTTCGGCTTTTCCCGGTTAGGGGTCGCCACAGCGGAACTCCGGTCCGCTAATGATTGGCAGTAGATTTTTACATGCCAAGTTGCCAGCTCTGACGCACAACCTTCAAAGAAGGTACGCCCATTCACGCATGTTTCTACACAGAAGACGCTCTAGCTGAGAAATGAACAGGACTACGTCTTACTGTGAGGTGACAATGCTACCGCAGCACCACCACTGCAGTATAATTCATTAAATATTCCACTTACATGCCACAGTCCTAATAAATTAATAGGCTTGTTTTAAGTCAAATATGATGGTTAACAATCAAGATTAGGTGGTTTGGTATTTTTGTTTTAAACACATCTCAGGTGGTATGGCTATGCCTATACCCACAATAAAATAAAACCGAGGACATCTCTAGGTGATAAGGTTGTAAAAATATTAAAAGAATGCTAGACCACATCAACATAAGATGTCACCTTAAAAATAAGCAGTGGAGCTATGAAATCCTGTAACCCAGTTGGTCAAAATATATAAAACAATTATGGCAAATTCAACAACAGCATACAGATCAAAAATGTCATTCTTAACTCATTTACTCCAATGGAGCTCAGGACATTTGTACTGTTAACTTCCAATGGGCGGAGCAGAAGCCTTTTGACAGAATCAAATTATGTCCTCACGCTTCAAACAAATGTTCATATCACTGGAACTATAGGGGTTATGAAAGAAGTATAAATAGCAAACCCTTCAGCACAAACTATTTTATAGTGGCAGTATTCTTAAGTTCTAGGTCTTAAACTGAACTTTATAAGTCACAGTAAACACAGTAACTATTATTTTTGTAATATTTTGTAAGCAAGTTACAATATCTCAGCAAGCTGCACACATACTGTCAGCATCATTTTATTCATCCAGCTGAGAGCGTTCATATGATGCTAAGGAGTTCTGTCTGTGGTACTTGGTTATTGAGATATTTAGAAAAATGTGAAAAATATGTCTCTATAAATTAATATCATAACAACAACAGTTAATATCTCTTTACCTGCACTAGACAGATGTCAAATATTAAAGCAGCTGAGATTGCCACTGTGTAAGTTTTAAGATGATTTTTTTTAAAACCTTGTACATAGTATGGTTTTGGAATTATTCATACAAATATGAACAAGGAATATTTGACACCTAGAGGTGTTGGTAGGAGTTAACTTCAGATTCACCTGGAGGCATCACTTGGATGTAATGAGTTAAAAAGTAGAATAAAATATTTGGTTCACACTGCAGCTGCTTGCCACCAGCCATGTCATGCAGTCATTTCTTGATCATTTTGCCCAACTGCCCAGACATCCATCTGCCATACTCCATTGATTTGGGGCCACATGCACATAAATCCTAATTTAAGCAGCCAGGGGAAATGTGCACACAGAAGAACAGGATTCCCCAGTGCAATACCATTCTAACAGCTGTGGAGAGCTTTTTTGTATGGCAAGTGTCCCACAACACTTCCCAATATGCATTACATATGGACAAACACCACTAGACTAGTGCAGTAGTCCCATCAATTAATACTAGTCTATGACTGTAAATGTTGCCCCTCCCCAGGATAGGTGAGTTAGCAAAAATGCAGTTCTGATTGACTTATCAAGGTTTAGATTCACTAACTGAACCTACATCACTTGTGTCTAAGGTAGGGCACTATTCCTCTACACTACAGAGCCTATGTAAACTATGTAGTAAATAAGGTCTATTATAAAATGGGAATATGCATCACAACCTGCCAGTTATGTGGGATTTATTCACTGCTCATGTGGATACTTCACTTATCACCTTGTAACAACATCACATGTGGTGCTAACAAATGCTCAGATTACTTACATTCTGTCATGCCTTGCTGTTTAAATACTCCTGCTAATGCCACTACTAATACTAATACTACTAAGAATACTACTAATACTACTAAGAATACTAGTACTAATAACAAGGTGACCAATGGTCCCAGTTTTTCCAGGGCAGTCACAGTATGGAAGTCTCCACTCCGGAATCCCAAACATTGTCTTTGGGACACAGAAATGTCCCAGTTTAGACTGCTCAGTTTAAATAGTGACTTGGCTTCCCAAGGTGACCAGTCCCCCTGTTTTCCCATCTTAAGCAGCTCTGGGGACTTTGTGATTTTTCAGGGATGCCATTGGGTATGGGGTAAGGTTGGATGCCTTTGCCCTGGCAGGAGCCTTCCTGGCCCTGCCACCATCAGTCAGTCACTCATTCAAGCACTTCCATCGTGGGGGGTTCTGCTTGACACAAAACACACAGGCAGGAGCTCTCCAGGCCCTACACCCATCTGCCTGGCACTCCCATACTGACTTCTGTCAGGGCCAAACCCTACAGTCCTCCCCTTCGACCTGGCCAAGAGACCTTCCCCAGCCGTGGTCCCCCATGTCAGGGGACTCCATCGCCTGCATGTCTTCTGCAGGCTGCCAAATCATGCCGGATCGCTCATGCTCTCGGACCCTCTCAGGGGAGCCTCCCTCTGATCCTGTCCTCTCCTCCAGAACTCCCCTTGGCTGCTGAGGGGCAGATACACTCTCATGAAGACTTCAGAGTCCCCCTGCTTTCCCATCCAGAGCAACTCTGGGGACTTTGAGATTTTTCAAGGATGCTGTTGGTTATGGGGTGAAGTTGGATGCCTTTGCCCCAGCAGGAGCTCTCCAGGCCCCTCTGCCATCCACCCTGGTGCTTCCTCAAGGACTTCCATCATGGGGAGCTCTGCCTGACCCCACTCACCCAGGCAGGAGCTCTCCAGGCCACACCACTGTCCACCAGTTACTCCCTTAAGGACTTCCATCATGAGGGGCTGTGCCTGACCCCGCTCACCCAGGCAGGAGCTCTCCAGGCCCTGCTGCTGTCTGCCCTAGTGCTCCCTTAAGGACTTCCATTGTGGGGAGTTCTGCCTGACCCCCCCCCTTCACCCAGGCAGGAGCTCGCCCAGCCCTGCCACTATCTGCCTCTCTCCCCCTTCCGGACTTCCATCCCTGAGGGGGCATGGTCCAAACCCCCTCACCCAGGGGAGAGCTGTCCTGTACCAGTCACTTTCTACCTCTCTCTCCCTCCCTTCCAGACTTCCATCGAGACTGACCCCCTCTGGGGTTCCACTTCTACCCAGGAGAGAGAGCTCTTTTCCAGGGTTGCATATCTCCTAACTGTTGACATATCATGCAGTGCATGCATGCTCTTGGACCCTCTCAGGGGATCTTCCCAGCCTCATGGAACTCTGCTGAGAAACGAAGCCTCAGACAGTCCCTCATCCAGAATTCATGTTTCCCACTTTGCCTTGCACCTAGGGCTTTCAAACTTGCAGCGGAGATGGCCCTGGGTCGCCCCATCTCTGCACTTTTTGTGGCACACCTCAGTCTCTCACCACCATGCTGCCAGGTGCCGATGAATGTGCATCGCTTCAAGCCTGCTGGCATGTGACCTCTTGCTTCCTGGGTGGTGCTATTCACAGAATGGCATCCCCATGGTGCCTGGTGAAGGATGGGAGGCCAACCTGCTTGCCCCAGTGCGAGATGACATGGCTGCCCTATCTCCACTCCCATGAGGGCTGGGACAATGGAATTGCAGACCTGGCTTCCTGGGGTGGCACTCAAGTGTCCCAGTTTAGGTCTTGTAACAAAATAGTCACCTTGACTAATAATAACAATAATAACAACAAAAAACAACAACAACAGCAACAGTGGCTACATACAAAAGGTTGTAACTATTAGCTGTAGGATGAGGGTGGATTATCTGACTTATTCAGAGCTTAATGAAAGGTTGGAAATACTAATATTTACACCCATCCGGGAGTATACTATTGCTAAACTTGCATCTATTAAACAGGGCATTTGCTTTTCTTATCAGCATACAGTCTCACAATAGTGAACACTGATCCTGTCAAATAATGATGGAAACATCAGTATCTTCCTTGCATGTTGAACCATTGGTGTCACTGACAGACAACTCTTTAATGACCCCTACAGCCTTATATCATCTCCCACAGGCACACCACTTTGGCAGGTTGTACTCTTGGGTCTGTCTGGAAGGGTTCCTGTCAGAAGAACGCAGATGCATTATGTCGAATGTGTCTTTGTCGAACTGTATATGTCAAAAACGCAAAATGACGAAGCAGCTTTTAAGCAATTTCTTTCCCTGGGAAAGAAGTCGCTTGACCACTTCTGTCACTTTGCCGTTTTCGGCACTGTAGTGCGAACTCGGAGTTGGTATATTTAAGTAGGGGGGGGTGTGGGGGCACAACCCCCCCTACTTAAAATAGTGTTTAGTGTGGTTTTTTTTTTTTTTTTGGAACAGCTAATTTTTTCCCTGGGAAAAAATTTGCTGTTCTGGCTGTTCGCTCTTTTTTGTTTTTGTTCTTTTGTGGTCGATATAACAGCGTTCGATCTTTTGATCGTTCACTGTTATAACATAGACCCTGTCTGGAAAGTAGTTTGATGAGAGTGTTGTGCTTTTGTGGATAGTCACAGGAGAGTTAGGAAAGTTCATGATACTGAAGTGTGTGGGCAACCAAAATGGGCAAAACAAAACTGTACCTTGTTGGACCTGTTAATGATATTGTGTTCTGCTATTACAAAGGATAGCTTTTAAAGGTTATCAGAGGTGTCAGTACAGCAGTCCTTTCCAGTAACGATAAGTTAAGCAAATAAGAAAAAAATCACATAATACAATTATTTTTCAGATGACCAAAAAAGTCCACCATTTTAAGCACCCATATCCATGGGTCTAACAGTAACATGTATTACTACAGAAGCGATGGATCACATCATGACCAGCTACTGCTACTGCAAATAGGTTTGTCTTCTGTAAGCATCAAATGCCCTAAGGACAGACCACCTAATGCCACCCATCTTTACTTAAGATGTGTAAGTAATATGTCTATCATTCAGGCTATTACAGTTCATGCTCAAGGGAGGGCATCCATTTTGCTGAAAGGATTCTTGAAAGGATTTCTGGTGAGGACTGAGAAGATTAATTTCTGACAGCAAACTTACATGTCAGCTTGGTAGTTCCTTTATCAAGTCTATGGCTGCTACAGTTATGAAGCAATATAGGCCTTCACAAAAAGTGTCTTATTTTCTATCCAGACCAGTGAATAAAGTTTTGTTATTTTTACTTCATGCCTATAAATGCTCTAAACAGTAATATTTTTCTTTTTTACTCATAAAATTAAAACTGCTCATTGACACCAACAGTACACTAATGACAACAAGCCTCTTAATATATATATATATATATATATATATATATATATATATATATATATATATTCAAAGTAGCGCATTCAATTAAGGGAAGCTAGCACATGCAATTCAAACCGTATTGCTGCAACATTCTTTGGTCTTCCATAAAGAACAGAGATTACAAAATTTACTCTGTTAGTGACACTATATTATTTTAGAGAAACTTGAGACAACTGTTAAAAAGCTATTATCAAAGAGTCAAAATATGTCCAAAGCATACATAGGAAACAGAAATTTTTGAGAATTATAGAACATGATGAAAAAATACAGTGCTAGGGGAAATTTCTATAATTTTAAACATAAAGGTGGACAGTAAAAACAAAAGCAGCTGTAATAATAGTATACAATGCAGTAAGATATAAAATGAGAACAGTTGTATAAAACCTGAAACTGTCAATAAAGATATGAAATGTGACAAAGCAAACATATTTTCTACAACAACAGTTGCAGAGCTTTGAAAATTAAACTGTTTTACATTTCACACACACACACACACACACACACACACACACACACACACACACACACACACACACACACACATATATACACACAAAAATCTTTGGGCCACTTTACACTGCTATTTAGTTAAAAACTGTTAGCTTATTTGAAGGTAAAACTTAACTTTCTGATTACTGAGGCAACTCTCTTCTGGTGGAAGTAATATCGATGTACAATTTTTACCCAGCAGAAGGAAAGGGTGAGGAATTCTTTGCCTAATGTAGAAAGGAGGATTTGTCTTAAAAGCACTGTAGAAACTGAATATTTCTCTAAAGTAACTTATTCCAGGGTACCTATCTGGAGCTTCTTTAATAAAGTGACTCTGAAAATAAGCTCAGCAATTATTCCAGTCAATTTATGCTTATGTCATAAAAGTTAGATGCACATTACATTACTGCTATTTTCAGTTACTAATAGTGATAGAAAGAATTAACTTTTATACAGTGCTATTCTTGGGCTGTCTGTCTGTTCATTTTATGTTTTTCCATGAAAGAACAGAGACATTTGTAGATTTAATTTTCAAATTGTATTGCCTAATTTCTATTTTGTTTTCATATCTCAAAATCTTGTTGATGCCAGCATGTACCTAATAAAGCAGGAAGGAATACTTGCAGTGAAAAGGGGAATTATTAGCTTTTAAATTTTAGCCATAATATAATTACTGTTTGTAAACTGGCAGTGAATTCTCTAAATTGGATTTCTTTAGCCTACAAAGCAATTTTCTCACCAAAAAGTTACATGTACCCATGTAGCCAAATGTAGATACAGTGAAGTATATATTACACTGCATCTATTTCATGTTTTAGGCAAACAAGGATACAGGCAAAATGGGATGAAGACAAAATGCCAAAATGTCAGTAACACAATTTATTAAAGAGCGAGTAAATCATAGGGACTCCCACATGTTGTTCCAACCAATGGTGAGCAGATAGCATCTTATGTGCAGTTTAAATTAAGTTTATTGAATCTGGAATCAGCCCTGAAATGGCTGAAGGTAATCAATATACAAGCAGAAGACAATTCAGTTCATCCCAAGATGATCTCAAAATGCAGCCTGAATTTTGAAAATTGGAACTGGAACCAGAATTGACAGAAATCAGTGCAACTTAGAAAATAGAAGCTTTTTTTATTTGCAAAACAGTGCTAGACCAAAGCCAAGGACGAGGAAAGAAAGCAGAAATATGAAATCTCCTTTCCACAGGGGAGAGAGAGAGAAACTGTCTGCATAAGAAAGAATTAATTACCCTTTACAAATGCATGAGTAGTAGGTGTAAAAACTGAGCCATGAATGTCACGTTCAGCAATAAATTGTTTCCCCATTATAAAAACGGGATGTTCTAGTGTTATGTAGGAATTTGAGCATATATACAATCAGAACCTAACAGATCAGGGAAATTGGTTGAGGTTTTTAACTCCCTTTGCTCATGAGTAGAGCTATGTATACAATTAGTAACTTAACTCATTCGCTCCAGTACAGCTTTTTTGAATGTGTAGCTTTAACTCCCAGTGGGTGTGGCTTGAGCCTTAAAAAAATGAAGTTATGAGGTCAGATATTGATACAGTTGTGTTTGCCATCATCTATGCTTCAAGATAAAATATTCTGATACCTTGTATATAGTATGGGTCTGGAACTATTAATGCAAATATGAACAAGCAATATTTGATGCCTGGAGGCGCAGTAGAAGGTAACTGCAGAAACGCTTGGAGGTGCACTCAGCTATAATGAGTTGACTCTGACTGCCTGGATTATATCAAAGTTAACAATTGTTTGTATGACTGTTTTAAACTAAGTCCAGAAGGTGACAAAACAAAGTTTACAGAACATAGGAGGAAATAATTGGACAGTGAGAGTGAATTCACTAATGGTTTTGGTCATTGGGTGAGTGCATGGAAAATTACAACTTCTAAAATGTTGGAAAACATGGTTTTAAAGCAAACACTTGATACTTTACCTCAGGATATAAGAATCTGGTTGAGAGACCAGAAATGTAACTCTGTTGAGGAAATGGGCAGAAAGGGGAACCTATATGTAGTAAGCAGGGCACATATGTACAAGAGAAGTTTATCTAGCACTTAGCATGGATTTAAAGTCCTGGCTCTGACAAAGAGGGATAAAACCCTAACTGTGACCCAAATAGCCCGAGACTGATTATCAGACTGGAAAGTTGGATGACCCAGGAAGGGGCGAATAGGAAATGTATGACTTACATCAGTATGCTCATCTGGGATTGAAGATCGTTGTGGTTCCTTCTGCCTAAAGTGACATGGCACTCCGGAGAAGGGGTATAGGCCACTTCCCACAGAACATGGTCCAGGGAGGAGAAACTTGAATGGGTCTGGCCAAGTTGGTGCAGTAGCCCTTGCAAAGGAGTATCAGGGAGTGGGTACACCTCTGTATCAAGGGTGTAAATACTCCCTCCACAGTGATGCACATATAGATATATCACCAGAGGGTGGGGTTAGATAGCATAATATAAATGTACTAATAGCTGACAGGATGACAGCCCCATAATTGGTTCCTACCTTATGGGGAACAAATTAACTGGGAGCAGCTCTTGCTCAATGAAGAATGAATAGACCAATCAATCATGGAGAGTTGATGGTTGTCAGGTAGTGGGGCACCAAAATCTTTTCCTTTAATAACATAGAAACTGAAGTTGTCCCCTGTACAAAATTACTAGGTGTGATACTAGATGGCAGACTTAGATTTAATCTTTACATTAACAACAATCATGACCAGCATTATGCACAGGCAAATTAGGCAGCTACCTAGGGTGTTATTCTGATAGGGGTGTCTTTCTGTTATTTATTTACTTATTTATTTGTTTAACTAAAGAAATGTGGCAACAGCACTTCTTTACTTAAAAGAATAAATAAATAAACAGTCTGTGGTGCTCTGATTAAAGCTGCAATGCCGCTCATTCCTCTTAACTGATCTGTATTTCTTGCACTGCTATAATAGAACAGCACAAATTCTATGTGGGCTCTTTAAATCTTGATTTTGTTTAAGTTTGACCATTAGCTCCTCAAGGTGGCATTTCATCAGCCCACTGTCTTCCCAAAGTAGGACACAATGTCAGTCTAAGTATCACAACCTCATTAATGTCAGAGGTTTAGCAACTTTTCATTGAGGAGCATAAATCCAGGGCTTAATAAGTTGCTTAGGAAGTCACAACTCACTGTTTTTCTCTCTCTGTCCTCTGTGGGCACCCCAAGTGACATTAGAGATGGTAGGCGAATTCTGGTTGAACTGTTTGATCCCACACAAATGAGGGTAGCAAAAAACAATGATTCCTTTCCAGTTTTGGTGAAAATAAAGCCAACATTTGTTTCTGCTTGAAAATTGTTCTTATTTGTTTATATATTTATTTTTAGTGACCAGAGTGAAGTATAGATCCCCAGTGATAGATTTAGGCTGTGTAGCAGGGGCAACACCTTCCCTTTGCTACTTAGACCTAGTACTACTTGTAGATCATTGAGTGTATTGTTCCTTAACAGCCACTGTAGCTTGATGGCACATGCATATATAAGTCTGAGTATGTGCAACAACAGTGCCATTTTGTACAGTCAGAGTGAATGCAGTCATGAATGGAAATGCACATGCAAATGTGTTTGAAATAATGAGCGAATCATTTAGCTTAAGTACATGTTCCTATTACAGTTTCTGACATGCTTATGTACAATAGATATCTTGAACCCATAAACCACTTCATAGTCTCTTTTGACAGCATGAGACAAGTGACATGGTGTCAGAATGGGATCCGAAGTAAAGCAACTAGCAAATCTTGAGCCACGAAGTTAAAAGAGGAGGAATATACAGGAGTGAACTCGCAAACAGCCCAGTGGTTATTTAAAGGTACTTAAACTTGTTTAAATGATTTTTCAGTCACCGAAAGTTTGGGAAAACATGCAAAATGTTTAAAATAATTACTGAGATAAACTAAGCATCCGAAACTGTGACATTCTGATAAAAGTATTTGAAATAAATACAAAAGTGTTTGAAATAATTTCTAAAGTATTAAAATGTATGAAAAGGCTAAAATGACTGCATTTTTGCAATGTACTACTATTTTGCATTAACTAAAAGTTTTCAAAGTGTCTGGAGTTTCTGGAATGTTTGCAGCGGCTGCAATGTGAAAGTGAAGCCTTTTCAGAGAAATTGCTGTACATTCAAGCATAATTACAAGTACCTGGTCTATGCTTACATTTAAATGAATTTTGTTGTTATGGCAGAACAATTTCACAGACCAGAACTGCTAGTGTTTGATAATAATATTTTAGAGAATTGGTGAGTGTTTGAGCATGAATATAATATTTTCATACAGGCTGCATTTTCTGATAAAGATGCATGTACAAAGGCATTCATACTTCTTAATTTAGCTGGCTCGGAAGCCATTGAGAGGGAACATTCATTTGTGTATGCACCTGCTGTGTATAAAGGGGGGGGGGAACCAACATATTGTGATACAAGCTGAAATGTAAGAAGACTGTGAGTGTTTAAAATGTAAAGTTAGAGAAATATGTAACCTTCAAATGAATAGTACAATGGAAAGGCATATATTTTGCACAAAAAATCAAAAGCCTGGTGAAACTATAGCAGCATATATTACTGACTTAAGAAATAAAGCAAAAACGTGCAGATTTGATGATTTATGAGATGTGTTAATAAAGGACAGACTTATGTGTGGTGTTAATAATGATGCAGTGAGAAAGATTTTGTTTTGAGACAGTGATTTAACATTAAGAAAAGCCATAGAGATTTGTCAAATATATGAGCTTACAGAGAAGCACAGAAATATGTTTACAAATAAGAAAAATGTGCTTACAGTAACCACCAGTGTGAATGTTGATAGTGTACAACATAAAGGTAAGATAAAATGGAGATGTAAATTGAAGGCTGCCACACCCAACCTCATTGTTAACTATAAACCAAGTGGGGAAGCTTCTAATCCTAACCATAAACCGAATGGGGCCTCATCAAACAATCTAATTGTTAACTATCATAATTGTGGAGGCAACCATAAACCTAAATGAGAGAAGTGCTTAGCTTTTGGGAAGCAGTATCACAAATGTAAAAGGTAGAATCATTTCAAAAGGTTTTGCAAGTCTAAAGTCGCACATACTTATATTAGAAGAGAGCTTCCGAAGAAGCAAGAAGATCAGATAGAGAGCTGTGAGCAAACTTTTTATGGCGATGGTGTCTCTGTGATTGATGAAACAGTTAATACAATAGATTATCAGTTGGCAGCAAAGGGTGAAATATTTTTTACTGTTTAAATTAATGGAAAATCTGTAGAGCTTAAAGTACACACTGAATCCAAGTGCAATGTTATATCAGCACAAATGTTTGCTAAAGTAACAGCTGCTGAGAAACTTGATTCAGCAAAGTGTGCAAAACTAGTTGATTATGCTGGTGAAGCGACTCAAACTGATGGAGCAGTAGTTTTCACATGCCATTTAGCTGGGAACAGCTATGACTTGCAGTTTTACATAGCCAAAAGACACGTGCAGTTACTGTTAGGCCTCAAAGACAGTTTGAGAATGGGACTGATTTTATTTAATAAGGAGGTCCACCATATAAGTCTAAACAACCACGATAGTTTTACACAGAATATTTTTTGTGAATATGCTGATATTTTCAAAGATGAGCTTGGCAAACTACCAGTGACATATTCCATGAAGTTAAACCATGAAGTAAGCCCAGTTGTCAAACCAGCCAGGAAGGTTCCGGTAGCAATGCAAAGCAAAGTAAAGGCATAGCTTAACAAAATAGTGAATTTAAGAGTGATTACTTCAGTAAAAGAACTGAATGAATGGGTATCCTCCATGGTTGTAAGTCATAAGAAAAGCTCAAATGATATTCAAATATGTATTGATCTCAGAGATTTAAACAAAGCACTTAAACATCTTCATCATCCGATGCCCATAGTAGAAGAAGTAGCAGCTCTCATGCCGAATGCCACTATTTTTTCTGTCTTAGATGCAAAAAGTTCATTTTTGGCAAATTTCGCTGGATCACAAATTTTCATTGTTAATCACTTTCAGTACACCGTTTGGAAGATACAGATTTTTGTGAATGCCATTTGTGATAAATTCTTCCAGTGAAGTCTTTCAACAAGCAATGGAACAATTTTTTTTCAGGATATCCATGTGCTATCACGGTATATGACATTATTGTAGGGAACAGTAGTGAAGACGAATATGATAGAAATCTAAGGAAAGTTCTAGACCATGCACGTGAAGTCAGTCTTAAACTGAATCCTCAGAAATGTAAATTCAAGCTGAGAGAAGTTATTTATGTGGGTCGTTTGTTTACCAGTTCTGGCTTACAACCAGATACGTCTAAGCAAGCAGCAATTCTTGAGATGCGAGTTCCAGACAATGTCACATCTTTACAACATTTTCAAGGTATAGTCAACCATTTAGGAAAGTTTATCGCAGACCTGAGTGAGCTTTCTGCACCGTTACGTGAGTTGACACACAAAAATGTAAACTGGTCCTGGTTAGAACACCACCAAAGAGCATTTGATATTCTGAAATGGAAAATTGCCAGTCCACCCACATTGAGATATTATGATGTTCACAAACCTGTAACTCTTTTATGTGATGCTTCAGAGTATGTATGGTCTTGGTGCAGCATGTCTTCAAGAAGGCATACCAGTAGTTTATGCAGCCAGAACTTTAATCCAAACTGAAATGCAGTGTACACAAATGAGAAAGAGCTTTTGGCAGTAGTGTTTGCATGTTTGAAGGCCAGTGACTATATTTATGGAAAACCTAGCCAAATAAAGACTGATCAACAACCTCTAGTGACAATCCTGAAAAAAAAACAAACAATACATACAGCACCAGCACACTTGCAATGCAGGATGTTAACATTGCAAAAGTACAATTTCAATATTGTCTATACAAAAGGCAAATATCTATGCCTTGCTGCTGCTTTGATAAATCACTGAGACAAACAACAGAACAGCATGAAAATGAGAAAGCAGACTTTGAAGTCATGGAAGTC
The DNA here is from genome assembly GCF_019279795.1 of Protopterus annectens. Classification (NCBI taxonomy): domain Eukaryota; kingdom Metazoa; phylum Chordata; order Ceratodontiformes; family Protopteridae; genus Protopterus; species Protopterus annectens. The sequence continues at coordinate 153,859,029 of NC_056740.1, forward strand.
AGAAATTTTTCGTCATCAAGGCTTGATGAACTCAGAAATCACACAGCTTCAGACCCAATTCTCCAGATGCTGTAACATATTATCAGTCAACGATGGCCAACATGACAAACTAGTTTACGACTTGACATACAGAAGTATTTTCCTTACTGAGACGAGCTACTGATGGAAGATGGAATCATCATGAAAGGTCTGAAAGTGGTAAATCATATAGCCCTACAACAGGAATATATCAAGATTTTGTGTTGTGATTACCTGGGTACTGATTCAACCAAAAGAAGGGCAAGAGGCATGGTATTTTGGTCTTCTATGTCAAAAGATATAGAGAAGGAAACTCTAGCATGTTCTATTTGCAATAGTACTAAATCACAACAACTAAAAGAACCACTTCAGCGTAACCAGATTCCTGAAGTACCTTGGTCGACTGATACTACTGATATTTTTGAATGGAAAGGTCAGCATTACTTGGTGTTAGTAAACACTTACTCAAACTGGTTTGAAATTGATCTTGTGCCAAACCTAACATCCAGCACTGTCATTACAAAATTGAAGAGACATTTTTCTGTTCATGGTAGTCCGCACAAAGTCATATCTGACAATGAATGATACACAGTTTACAAGTCAACATTTCAAGAAATTTGCTGAGTCTTGGGACTTTCTCCATGCTACTAGTAGTCCTGAGTATCCTCAGTCAAATGGATTAGCTGATTATGTAGTTCAAAGTGTGAAATGTTTGTTACAGAAATCCAAGAGAGATGGTACCGATGTTTTTCTTAACTTACTCAATTTTTTATTTTATTTTTATGTTATATTTGTTAACTGGGAAAATCAGACTGGACACAGATCCATTTTTCAGCAGAGGCCCGAGGAGAAAAGCTCCAAGAACACTACATACAGGGAAATTTTACATACATATACAGCTCTACTAGACATCTAATAAACACATAGCAAGCAGATGCTCGGGGAGAAAAGCTCCAAGAACATTGCATAGAATGAAATTTTACAATATAAGCAGATCTAGGCATCTAATAAACACATAGCAAGCAGAGGCCTGGGGAGAAAAGCTCCAAGAACACTACATACAGGGAAATTTTACATACATAAACAGCTCTAGACATCTAATAAACACATAGCAAGCAGAGGCCCGGGGAGAAAAGCTCCAAGAACATTGCATAGAAGGAAATTTTACAACATAAACAGATCTAGACATCTAATAAATAGATAGCAAGCGGATGCCCGGGGAGAAAAGCTCCAAGAACCTTATATACAAGGAAAATTGTACATACATAAACAGCTGTAGACATCTACATAAACAGCTCTAGACATCTAATAAACACATAGCAATGTCCAACTTTCTATACCGCAATAGGTCAATAATATTAGGCACTTCTTCTTCTTTCGGCTTTTCCTGGTTAGGGGTCGCCACAGCGGATCACCTTGTCCACTCATGATTGGCAGTGGAGTTTTACGGTGTCGAGTTGCCAGCCCGGCACCCAACCTTCCACAGAAGGCACACACATGCACACACTCACATCTAGGGCCAATTTAGAGTGTCCAATCCACCTGCAGCATATTAGGCACTAAGACAACAAAAACATTTTTTTTTTTTTTTGTTAATATTTAGCTATTCAGGGGAAAAGTTTATCAGAATTTCCAGGGAACATTTAAGGTGTAGACCCTAAGTTGGATTATTAGAACAGTGTACTGGTGAGAGTTAACCAGGGGAGCAGCACAGGCAAAGCTAGTTATTCAAGTAGTGGGTTTTCAGGAGCTTTTTGAATTGAGTAGTAGATGAAGTCACTGTTATTTGGCTTGGTAGTGAGTTCCAGTTCCTGGCAATAGTGCAAGCAAAAAGAGCTTTACCAGCATCATTTTTATGTTTAATGGCATTTATGAGGTTTTGGCTACTGGATCTCTAGGCTCTCATTGAAGTGTGAGGCTGGATTAGATGCTAAAGTGCTGTGGTATTTTTTGGAATGTAGTAGAGGTTGTGGGCAATTGAGAGTTGATTGAGTAAAAGTAGTTGATGCAGTTCAAACCAGTTGAGCTGCTTAAGGGCAAGACAGTGTTGTGATCTGTAAGAGGCTTCGGTAGCAAACTTGGCAATCTTGTTATAACAAGATTCCATTTTGCTTAGATCATTTTGCTGGAGATTTGTAAGGACAGGGGAAGCATATAGAAGGATGGATGAGAGATGTGTCTTAGCGATGGTCGCTTTGGTTTGCTTGGTCATAAACTGTTTATTCCTGTAGAGAAGCCCTATCTTTTTGTTTACTTTCTTGATGGTTTGAGATATATGGATCAGAAACATTCCTCGAGATAACTTGCTTGGTTCACCTGCTCAGAGATTAATGTCTAGACAGACAAGAACAACCTTGCTGATCCGTAAACAACTATTGATTCCAAATGCAAGGAACAACAGAGTGGTCAAGACTCAACTTTTGAAAAAAAAAAAAACAGGCAGAAAAGTTGTACTATGATAAATCTAGCAAACCAGGCAGAGTGAATGCAGTCATGAATGGAGATGCACATGCAAGTACATTTGAAGTAATGAGTGAATCGGTTAGCTTAAGTACACGTTTCTATTACAGTTCCTGACACGTTTATGTACAATAAATATCTTGAACCCATACACCACTTCATAGACGCTTTTGAATGCATGAGACAAGCGAAACTACTGCTGAAAATGTTTCCTGACTTACTACATTGCAGATGAAAATCTGATCAACTGTACTATTTTAGCTATGCATTCTGATCTTCAGGCATGAAGTACTGATCCAGTTTGCAGCCTCAATGTACTCTTATTGTAGCCAAAAGGCCAAGAGGTTAAGAAGTTTTTTTAGTGTTTTGTTTTCCTGGTCATTGTGCCAGCAACCTGACTGAAGGAGCCATCTGCATAGTCCAGAGATTTAAAGAATGTGCACATTTGAATGGTGGAAGAGCTTCTGGTGGTTTTGTCTAGAAAAAATGTTTTAAAATTGCTATTCTATCACGCCCTACTGACTTGGTGTTATGCAGCTACAGCTTTCAATGACTTGCCAAGAGATAAGCCAGTGAAGTGATTAGGTAAGTAAACAAAGGCAGTTAGAATCTGAAGTGCTGTGGCACCAGCAGAAGACCAGTCATGACTTTGAAGCAACAGTCTAGAGATTTATTTTTCTGTGGCTGCATGTGTACAGGCTGTGTGTGTGTGTGTGTGTGTGTGTGTGTGTGTGTGTGTGTGTGTGTGTGTGTGTGTGTGTGTGTGTGTGTGTGTGTGTGTGTGTATGATATATACTGTGTTTAGATAAGTTCTTGGAGAAGCAAAGACATTTTGTTCAATTGGTGACATATTGCATTACTTTGACATCAATAAAAGCACTTGGGGGAAGAAGGGATAAAGAAAGTACCATGTTCTCCATCTACTAGCTGTGGATGAGAACTATGCTTTGAAGGGGAGAACAGATAAAAACAGTTCAGTGATCTGAAGGGCTTTGCCAGCTAAGCAGTTTAACAGCTAATTCAAGGTATTTAAGTACCAGCATTAATGAGGTCTTCTGCCATAAGCTCTAAAAAGTGGCTAAGGACATGACCAGTGGCTAGTTCTATGACTTTTGGGTGCAGGAAATGGATTGCTCTAATAATATATAAGGATCCAGTTCAGTTGATCGACTTTCTGAAATGCCAAACGTCATATGGCCAAGACCATATGTCCTACATTTTGGAAGGTTGAAACTAAAATTAAAAAAATAAATAAATAAAAACATCAAAAATGTTCCCCAAGAAAAGAGCCACTTGGTGACCATGAAGAAGTTTGCCCTTTTCCCCTCTATAATGTGATCTTGGCGTTGGTATATTTTGTTGGGGGGGTGAGGGGTGCAGCCCCCCACATCGAGGGGTGTGTGAGGCAAAGCCCCCCACTTTGGTGGGTTTTACTTGCTTCTTTGTGTGTATTTGTCCTGGTGGCCAAATGGTTTCTTTCCCGGTGAATGTTTTTGATGGTTTAACAGTTTACAGATATGTGGTGTCAGTATTGTTGTCTCAATGATTTGGGATTTGAGTAAGTGGTCTTTCAATATTTTGAGGTAGACACACACACACACACACACACACACATATATATATATATATATATGTGTGTGTGTGTATATATATATATATATATATATATGTGTGTGTGTATATATATATATATATATATATATATATATATATATATATATATATATATATATATATATATATATATATATATATATATATATATATATGGGTCTATATTAGGAAAGCGAAAAGACATTTATGCAAATAAGTAAACGTCGAACTGTATAGTGCGAAGTGGACTTAGAGTGAAAGTCGAAAACTGCGAAAATGGAAATATCGAATTTCCATGGTTGGCCCGTCTGTGGATTAGCTGCATAAGGTAAGTGTTGGTTATTTACAGAAGTTAGGATAGGGTGCGGGTTAAGGTAAGTGTTTAGATAAGAAATGTATGTTAGATTTAGTGTAGGGTTAGAGGTAGGGTTTTGTTAAATGTATGCATGTAGGTTATTTATTTTGTTTGTGTATATTTTCGTAGGGGATGTGTGCGGTAGTTACGGACCTTAGGGTTAGGGAGGGGTTAAGGATAGTGCATAGTTAGTTGTGTATGTGGGGTTTAGTGTAAGGTTAGAAGTAGGGTTTTGTGCTTTATGTTAGGTTAGAAGCAGGGTTTGGTTAGTGTATGTATGTGGTTTATTTATTTTATTTGGGTAGGTAGTATATAGCTAGTGGTGGGGTTGGCCGACTATGACAGTATGATTTTTTTTTTCCGTTGTTTTGGGATTTTCGTGGTTCGGGGTATAGGGATCGATGTTTTGGTATTCGTGCCTAGGGTTTTTCGCTTTCATGATATAGGCCCATATATATATATATATATATATATATATATATATATATATATATATATGTATCTGGGTCTACTACCGGAGATCGAAATTACACTATTTCAAAATTCAGTAGTAGATGTCCACTAACGCGAAAGTGCACTTCACCGAAACTGCACTTTTGCGAACACCACTTGAGTGAATGGTTACAGACCTTAGGGTTAGGGCTTGGGTTAAGAATAGTGGATAGCTAGTAGGGCTATCCACTATCTTTAACCCAAGCCCTAACCCTAAGATCCATGACTACTGCACCACAGTGGAGGAAATTGTATGTCCTCCATGGTGCAGTAGTCACGGACCTATGTCCTCCACTGTGGTGCGGTAGTCACGGACCTTAGGGTTAGGGCTTGGGTTAAGGAGAGAGAAACTATACAATAGAAGGAGGAAGCTACTACATGATAGAGCAAAATCCCAAAAAGGGAAGGCATCTCTGATGAGTATTAGCAAAAAACTACGGGCACTCATAAAATCATCTAAGGCCAGCTTCGGGAGAAAAATTGCACAGGACACTAAGGATAATCACAAGGCTTTCTTTAGTTATGTTAGGAACCTGGGTGGGAATTCCCAGATATGCTCAGAATTAGTCCAAAATGGCAAAAAATTCACCGAACCCACAGACATTGCTAACATCCTAGCTGACAGGTTCAGCGCAAACTTCTCCCCCCTCCCCATCAAAAGGGCAAATATGTATCCCAGCAGAGTGCTGCCCCCCTGACATCTCAGATGCTCAGGTAAGAGCCGCCCTCTCCAAAGCAAAAAACACAGCATCAATGGGACCAGACGGTGTTCCAGGCTGCGTCCTACATGAACTCCAAGAAGAGCTAAACCCAAACATAAAACTACTGTTCAATCTCAGCCTTACTACAGGATATGTACCCAAAGAGTGGCGTACAGCAACAGTGGTCCCTCTCCACAAAGGTGGTGTCTCAATGGATCCTGGAAACTATCGCCCCATAAGCCTGACTAGCTTGGTCTGCAAAGCTATGGAAAGGATCATCATGGACCTCATAAATAAAGATATTGGGGACCTACAGACACTGGATCCTACCAAGTTTGGCTTTGTTAAGGGCAGATCCTGCCTCTTAAACCTGGTTGATTTCTTTGAAACAGTCACCAAGGCCATTGACGAGGGGAAGGTGGTCCATACAGCCTACCTGGACCTCGCAAAAGCCTTCGATACAATACCCCACTCAGGCATTATAGATAAGCTCACCAGCTTAAATATAAACCCCTATGTCACTAGATGGGTTGCAAACTGGCTCAAGGACAGAACCCACATGGTTAGAATTGCTGGAGCCATGTCAGACTCCAAACCAGTTACAAGTGGCGTCCCACAAAGCTCAGTCCTGGGACCTCTCTTGTTAGGTATATATTTCTTGGAGGTACAGGCCAACACGGAAGGACTGTGGCTGACCAAGTTCGCAGATGACTGCAAACTGGGCGCCATAATCGACTCTCCAGCCGACACAAGCATCCTCCAAAAGGGCCTCATAGAAACAGACAACTGGTGCCAGAGCCATGGCCTCAAGCTAAACGCCAAAAAGTGTATAGTCATCCCCTTTGGCAAAAACAAAGTGCCCACAAATTACCACATAGGTGGTAATCCATTAAGTACAGAAGAAGTAATTAGGGACCTGGGGACCCAATTTGATAGCAATCTCTCATTTGACAACCACGTGGCCAAAGTGGTTAGAAAAACATTTTATATAGCCCACCTAATCATGAAGGGATTCACATCTAGATCAGGGGAGGTCATTGTGCCTCTTTACTCATCCCTCATCAGGCCCATAATTGAGTACAATGCCCCTTTTGGGATGTACCTTACCAGACACCTGCAGCAACTGGAAAGACCCCAAATGTACCTCACCAAGAGGATCAAAGAGCTCAAACAGAAGCCATATGCTGCCCGGTTAAAGAAACTCCAGCTCTACTCAGTGGCATACCGCCTGCTCAGAGGCGATCTGTACCTGACGTATAAAGCCATGTCCAACCCGGAATTAACGGACATGCTGCACCTCAGAAAATCCAAATCCCATTGAGCTACGCGCTCGAGAGACTTGAACCTCAGCACTGAAATAAATAGGACATGCTGGAGGGACAGATTCATAACCCAGAGGCTCCCTTCACTCTGGAATAAAATCCCAGTCCAGGTTAGGCAGAGTCCCTCATTAACTCTCTTGAAGAGGAATCTTGATGAGTGGATGGGAGATTGTAGGTTTACCCCGGGTATCACTTCTGTGTCACTGTTAGACAGAGGCACAGTATACTAACCTCGAAAAAGGGCATAGCAAAATTAATTTAAAATGGGTGGCGAAAGCCAAACACACTCTGGCTAGGCTTATAAATGCCCTAGGGCAGATAGCCTAGTATGAACCTATGAACCTATGGATAGCTATCCACTCTCCTTAACCCAAGCCCTAACCCTAAGGTCCGTGACTACCGCACCACAGTGCAGGACATTGCCCGTTCGTTCTAGTGGTGTTTGCAAAAGTGCACTTTCGGTGAAGTGCACTTTCGCGTTAGTGGGCATCTACTACTGGATTTTGAAATAGTGTAATTTCAATCTCCGGTAGTATATATGTGTGGAGCTACTTCTAAAGCTCAAAGTTTCAAAGTTTCAAAACCAGAAGATTGAAGTTTTAAAACTTCAAAAACGAAATAAAAAAAATAAAAATGATTTTTTTTTAATGTTTTTGCAGGGAGCAGTCCCCCTGCACCCACCATGTGAGGGAGTGCGCCCCCCCCACACCCCGTGATAAATGAATATAGCAACTCTGAGATCGCACTACAGTGAGGAAAAAGAAAAATATCCTGTTCCGTGCTGTATGTTGATCTCTATTGAAAAAGTTTGACGTTTCAAAACTTTAATCTTCTGGTCGCAGACATTTGAATTTCAAAGCTTTGAAACTTTGAGCTTCTGAAATGGATCTATGTATATATATATATATATATATATATATATATATATATATATATATATATATATATATATATATATATATATATATATATATATATATATATATATATATATATACCCTTACTAATTCACTCTGTAACTCCGATCAACATCTTCTTGATATATACAAACCTAACAAAAACATAGGCAAACCTTTATACAAATGCACAGTGTCTCAAGCCTGGAATAAACTTCCCTCTAATATAAGAAACATTAAACACACTAATAACTTCAAAAAAGAGCTAAAAAAATTTCCTAGCAAACTCTTGGTTCTGCCCATGACAGGATCCCACATAAAGCAGCCTCCCCCTTTTCACCTGCCTTTATTCTACAATTCAAATCTCTCAGGATTTCTGAATGTCTGAATTCATGAAGGAAGAGGGGCTATCAACATTTCTCTTCTAACCATATTTAATGTAAATATTTAAACAGTTATGCTACATTACATGTACCTGTGTTGGCTTATAAAGCTTGAATCTGTAATACAATATAATACTCAATTATATATAACTTGTTTCCTCTCATTTATCTTCACCTGCTGTTTAATTAATTTCTGTCTCTGCTCTATATGACCAGCCATTTTATTTTGTTTTGAATTTCAAATGTAATTGTTTATTTCCAATGTACATTTTAGAATCTATATTTATTGTAGTATACTGAAGCTTTTGTCCTTGGGTCTCCACTGAAAATGAGATTCTGGCAAAGTTAGACTAACTCAGTTAACAAATGACAAATAAATAAAATAAATAATGAATTCATCCTTGTGTATAGTTATAAATGTTGTCATAATTCAGATGAATAAATCTTTAAAACTGATTGTATAGATGAAAAAAAAAATCATTCAGCTCTGGTGGGGAACTGGCATTTAATTTCAACTGCCAATATAGTTCCCTGAACTCCAGTTTCATCTTCCATTCCCTACCACATAGGTTTACAGATCCCTTCTCAAGTATTGCAAATCTGAAGTCTTTACCTTTATTACTACACTAAATAAGTCTGTAGAAACCATTGTTACAAGTTTTATTTTTTATACAGTAACAATTTTTATAAATTCTTTTCCTGAATGAACTTGTAGAGCCTAGACATGTCACAGTGTAGACAATTCCTGACTCTGAGCAGTTTTCCTTTTGCAAATATATGGCAGACCCAAGGGCATTATTAAGAGTTAAGCTTCTACCTCAAAAATAAACAAACATTGTTTACAAAATCCACATTTAGTTGTACCAGCATATTTGTTAGTCAAATTTAATTCACCTTTCTTTAGTTAAAATAATGTTTTAAAGTTATGTGCCATCTTGTAGATAAAGTTGGAATGGTGATCTAATATGTCAGAAACCATTGTGTTTTCCCTTAAATATTGCAGTTCTTCCTGACAATGTTTTTAATGTCATTAGCGTATTCATTACATTGCACTACCATAGCCCTTTAATAAGTTTTCAGTGTGTCTTGATCTGATAATCTATGTTTTTGAACATGATTGTTCAAACGTATATCTAGAAGGTGTTTGTACTTTTGACCCCCTTCAACCAAAACACCCTTGTTAATTTTTTAACAAGATTAGGGGAGTAATACCTATCCACACACAGGTGTAGGACACATGCATCGAACACACATACATGAAAGCGCTTAACATCGAAAAGCGCTTCTGTGTATGTGTAGTTCAAAAAAACAAAATCTACGTTTCTGCAGGGGGGCTTTGCCCCCTGCACACCCCACACCCCCTACTTTAATATTCTCACTCCGAGATCGCACTACAGTGGGGAAAAGGGAATTTTCCTTACCCGCACTGTAGTCCGATTTATGAAACAGGCACACATACACGAAAGCGCTTTTCAATGTTAAGCGCTTTCGTGTATGTGTGTTCAATGTTTTGTGATTCGGACATATGCTATTCAAGCATGTGTTTGGATGCCCCACACACATATTGATCAATATGTTCAGTTCACAAATGAAGTCCTTTGATGTCGAAGTCATCCTAGACACCCTTTTGCACAGCCTCTTGACAATACTTTTTTTTAATTCAAGGGATGTGAGCTCTTAAAATGTAACTAAGAGTGACTAAAACTAGATTTTCAGTAAATTCTTGACTTTAAACCCTTTGTAGACTTCCTAATGTTAACATTCAAATAATTAATATTAGTCTTGTCAAAGAAGAAAGTAAATTGAGCTATTCAGGTAGTTCATAAATTCAGGAGTTTTGTTCTCTGGGCTATCCCATTAAATAAAAATATCATCCAAGAATCTCAAGTATGTCTTACAAAATTAAAAAAAAAAACTCTGACTTTTAAAACATAAACCTTTTCCCAAAGTGAGAGTTTCAGGTTAACATAAACTGGAGTACATACTGTCCCCTAGCGACTACTTTTATTTGTTTAAAGATCTTACCCTGGAAGTAAATATAGTTATTTACCAATTACAAAGGTACACAATCCATGATTAAATTTATTTTTTTTCATTTGTGAGGAAATCATAATCAATGTGACGATTGTGAAATAAACTAAGCCCCTTTACTGTGGAGACAGACATAAACAAATTGACAATATCAGTTGTTGTGAAGCCTACATTTTCATTCCACCGATCATCATTAAATCTTCCCAGGAAAAAGAGTCTTTAAGAATATAAGGTAACTTATGAAGCACTGGTTTCAAACTCTTATCAATAAACACAGCCAGGGAATAGGTCTTAGACCATTGGGCTGCTACAATTCGCCTGAAAGGTATGAAAATAATATTTTTATGAATTTGGGGGATCCCAAAAATAGTTGGGATCACCAGTTTAGATATCCTGGAAAATGTATTTTGCTAAAGAAATCCTATTGCCAAAAAGAAATTCTTCCAGCATTAGATCTATCCTGTTGTAAGCAATATTTACTTCATTTCTTGATACTGTTTTGTATGTATTAGTGTCATTTAAAATCTTAAACATAACACTAGAGTTGTCAATTGTATCAAAAAGTCCTGTTCCACTACCTTTATCTGCCTTCATAATAAGTATTGATTTATTTTTAGTGAGTGAATCTAGAACTTCTTTTTCATCCTTACTTAAATTCCCTTTCCTCACATATTTATTTTCCTGTGCCAACCTAGAAAATATCATCAGCACATTCCTTCTCAAATGCTTGGATAGCGGGATATAAAGTAGGGTTAAACATGTTTTTCTTTTTCAGAAGCACACTGTCATAATTTTCTCTATCAGTAATGTTACTATTGGATCCACTCAATACAGAGTTTTTAAAGTACACCTAACTTGAGTTTTCTTGTAAATAATTTTAATTCAGCTGAGTCTGCTACAGCTAAACTTTTTGAAGGTATACATTTTAAGCCCTTCTCAAATAAAGAAAAAGAGAGTAAAAGTAATAGAAATTTGACTATAATTAAAAACGTTGTAACCATTATGGGAAATCATAATTCCATTTATGATGGCCATGGCTACCATTTCTTTCCCCTTCTCTTCCATCTCCCTTGGTAGCCCTCCCATTGGTACATGGTATAATGAGCTGATAATTCCCTCATCCTGGGGCCTGGGTCCATAGGGTATTGTGAATGACTGGCTAGTTATTCTGATCTCAGTATGACTGGAAAATATTGGTCATAAGTAGAAAAAGTATCTATGCTTTCCATATTTTCTATATCTCTAAGATCTCTATCAAAAACCTGATGCTTTGTTTCACCAAAATGTACATTACTAGGATTAGAACTCAATGCCATGTATTTATCATTGTTTACTGCATCTTTTTTTTTCATTTTAATTGGGTAAGCCATTTTATTGTTATACTGTTTGTTGGCCCTGTCTAGCTTCTTGTTCTTTTTCATTTCTAAACCTACACATTTTTTGTCTGTTTTGTTGAATGCACTATTAAAATAAAGTTTAAATTGGTCAAATAATGAATCCTGTTGAATAACACCATTTGATGCCTTGACTTCCCTCACCAAGATAGAAATATGGTGAGAATTATATTTAATTGGCAATTCCATTAAACTGAGACCATGCCTGTTGAACATTTCCACAACATCTGTATAAAAACTGTCTTCAAATGTTAAACCATTTGGAAACTTAAAAACACAGAGCCCTTGGGGCACAATGTAGCATTTTAAGCACTCCCTCAAGTACCCATTATAAATTTATAAACTTTTTAACTTCAGCAGTTTCTTTTCCAAATTGTGAATATTATCTTTTAAAGAATTCTGGTGAGACTGTATATTCCAACGCAAAACAGTCAGAGATGCAAATGAAAACAACTTGTCAAACCAAGTTTTTAAGTTCAGTCTTGGATGCATTACTACCATTGCTATCAATTACATCAAGCCATTAAATGATGTAGTTATAGTACCTTTCTCACGTTTATATCACGCTATCAAAAGATGAAAATAGTGAACACTATTTAATCAAACCTAAAATATCTAAACCACATAATACCGAACATTCAGAACAGCGAATTTTTTCCCAAGGAAAAAATTCGCTATTCTGAAACACATATACACAGCACACCTAAAAAAATAAATCCACACATATACACTTATAATCCTTCAACTAACCTTACACTAAACTGTACATACACTACTATCTATCCACTTACCTTAACCCAAACCCTAACCCTAACTATCGCACACTCACCTAACCTGTGCCCTAACCCTAACTCATTTAACCCGCGCCCTAACCCTAACTCACCTAACCCACGCCCTAAGCCTAACCCTAACTCACCTAACACATGCCCTAATCCTAACGACCACACAATCGCACACTTACCTGAACCCGACCCATAAATTTCCACCATAGCGCTGAAAATAGCGAAGCCACAGAACCGGCCAACCGAATTATTTCCCTAGGAAAGAATTTGGTGTTCTGCAGCTTCACTATTTTTAGCGTTCATTCAAAACGGGTCGATATTAGAACATTCAAAGTTTTAAAACTTTGATGTTCTGATATAGGCCCCCTTTCTCTTGGTTCTTACAGGAATTGTTCAAAGGCTTCATTCCTTCATGTTTCTCCTTGATACAGACAGAAGTTTTGCCATGAAAGCCTACTGACTAATGTTCCCTTCATGTTGTTTTTTGCCCTTCCATGTTGAATACACCAGGAAGTCGATCTCCATATCCCAGCATCGAATTAAAAGGGGCAGATAATGAAGAAACTGCAGACTGGGTGAACAATTGAATGAGATGGGTCAAGGCTCCCTTAGCTGAAGACTCATCTGTTGCTAATTTATTCAGTTCAATTGGTTTACTCAATGGAATCAAGGCTTTGCTGGTGCTGTGCATATCCACTTACAAACTGTCAAAAAATCCACTAATAATCAAGAATAAGTGGCGTATGTTACCAAAAACAAAACAACCAAAATACAAAAAGGTAATATTTGGTTGCTGAAAAGCTACCAACACCTTTCTGTGATATAAAACAAATATTGAAACCACAAGACTCTTTAAATCAAATTTTAATAAAAGACAATAACACATATAATTTAGCACTTTCATTCCTGAAGTGGAAATTCATCAGAATATAATCCATTGGAACCAATCTCTTTAAATACTACATTAACTGTAATCTTAAAGTTTAAGGGAATCTACTCTCTACTGCCATTACCAAGGAAACCTCACTACCCCTATTTAAAAGAGAACTCAAAAAATATCTCGCATCTCATTGGCTGTGCCCTTGTTCTAAACCTGACTAACAACTTCACTAATACATGTCTTGCTACCCAACCTGCTGTTTAGCCAAGTAGACTATGCCTCATAGCATTTGAATGTCTAAGCATTGTGAATTATGAGATCTGATTGTATTCTATGTTCACATTTTCTGATACGTCTCTGCCAATCAGATGTAAGTCTGCACATTGTGTATATTGATATCTGCCTGTATTCTTTGTTTATATTTTTCTAAACATGTCTGCCTGAGTTTATCACTCAGTGATGTATGTACTGTCTCTTTTTTGGTATGTGGAGATTTTCTCCCCGGGCCTCCTCTGAAAATGGACATATATCCAGTCGGACTATCCCGGTCAACAAATGTAAAATAAAAAATAAAATAAATAAATAAATATACATATTGTTAAACATGCAAAACTGTCATTTTTTTAAATAAAAATAAAGGTAGGTACTATTCCCAGTTAGGATATTCTTGCAAGTATTATCTTTTCAGTTTATCACAAGCTGGTATATGATCAGCTTTGAGCATTAAACCTTGGGTACAGCTTATTACTTCCTTAAAATAAAATAATAATTAAAAAAAAAAAAGAAACAAGACTTGAGTTTCACTCCTTACTCAGGATTTTTTGTTCAAGCCCTCAGTGGACCAAAAGGTTGGATAATAAGTTCTAAAATGCACTTGACAGCATCTATAACCTTATGGCTCCTTGTGGCCTAGTGGCCCAGCTTACTTCAGGGATTTCTTCCTCAGTTATTACACTAGTCTTGATCAGTTAGGGTGTGTTAAAGGGATGCAAGGAAAAGCAAAGTTGAAACGTAAGACTGAATTGCTTCCCTTTAAACATCATTGGATGAAAAAGACTGTTAAAAAACCTCTAAAATGCACAGCATCTGCAATCTTGATGGCTTCTTGGGGCCAAATGGCCATCAGACCCCCAGCTTCATTCAGTTACTTCCTCTACAGTTATTACAGTACAGGCCTGAATCCTGGTTGGTTAGGGCATGTTGGAAGGATGCAGGAAAAAACAAAGCTAAAGAATAGGAAGAATTCCTTTTCTTAATCAGGAGTGTTATTCACACCATCACGGCATGAAAGGTTGTTTAAAAAACCTTTACAATCCACCTCAGACCATCTAGAACCCCCATGGCTTAATCCAGTTGTTTCTACTATAGGTTATCAGAGTGTACTTTTTGCTAGTTTAATGCGGTGAAAGGTTGATTAAAAACAGGAACAAAATGAATAGTAAGCAGTACTATGGACAACTTCACCCAAAGCCAGCCCTGAAAATATAAAAAAATGTGTCAAACTATGAATGCTTTTTTATAGGCAAAAGTCCTCCCAAGTACAGCAACTAGTGCTACCCTTGCAGGCACCTTGCACCTACCCTCTCTGCTTTATGGAGACTCAGTTCTCATCAACTTACAAATTATAAACTTCCCTGAAGAGAAGAATTTAATTATACTCTATTCCAAAGTTTGCAACAAAAGGCTCTCCCTTCACACACACACACACACACACACACACACACACACACACACACACACACACACACACACACACACACACACACACACACACACACACACACACACACACACACACACACACACACACTGTTTACCATTTAAACACTAAAATGGCTTAAACATCCTAATCAAAAAACTTATGTACAACTGCTTACAATACATAAAAATTGTACATAAACCAATGTTGTGTGATCAAATGTAATTTCTGTGAACTTAAAAGAGCAAGTGCTGTTTGCCAAAATTCCATTGGTATATAAACGTTTGGGGGTGGGGGGGGTGGGAGTGTCCCCACATGGGGAGCTTACTACCCTGCACAAAAAAAAATGCTGAGTTGTTTGTTGACTCTGGTTTTAACAAATGTTTTTCATTTTTCCAATTCATCGAAATTCCCTTTGATGAGTTGACATGAATCCTCAGCCTGTCCTGCCCTGAAATCCCTTCTCCTTAACTATCACCCAAAAAGATCTCTGTGGTTAGAAGACAAGCAACTCCTCTCTATTTATAAGCCTAATAAAAGTGCAGGGCAAAGCCCCTAATCCTGCTCCATTGCCAAAAGTTGGAACTCACTACCTCTGGCCATCAGAACAAAGTCTAACTTTCATGCTTTTAAACATGCTCTAAACGACTTCCTGGCTCTGAGCTTGGTAAACCTAGTCTGAACCCTTCCTGCTGTAAAATTCACCTTTCCCTACCACAAATACACTTTCTCCTCTCCATCTCTACTTTGTTGTTCTTATCTGACTTCCTTGTAACAACTGGTTTACCATTCTCAAAGCTGAACTACTTTCTTATCTTTCCTATAGGTGTGTAACAATATCGCTGATGTTTTACCACATTTCTGATATCTGCCTTCACTCTACTGCACATCCAGAATTTATATGTGTGGACAGGCACACATTCTTCTTAACATCTTCTATCCATCTCCATTATTTTAGACTCACTAATCATACAGAACATGTTTTTCTTACTATATAATATTTGTAAACAAAAATGTTTTATTACTTCATTATGTTTAATGTTTAATGTAATATATCTATATGAATTTATAATATAAAATGTCTTTAGCAATAAATTTGTAATATAGAATATTTATAGAATGATTTTGTAATATGACCTGGAACTTTTTTCCCCAGGCTTCTACTGAAAATAGATATCCTGTGGATCTAGTCAGACATCCCCCGTAAACAAATGATAATAAATAAACAAACCTAAAAATGGGCATACGTGAACACAGAAAGTGCGATCTAAACTATCACAATAGGTTCCAGTGGCAAATGGGGGAAACCACTGGCTCTAGTAGAAGCCAAGTTCTTGTGGTTAGATGTTTCAGGTGCAATCAAGTGGGGTATGTACAGTGCAGATGTCCACAGTGACAGGATGAGGAATAAAGGTCTAGTGATGGAGTTAGCAGAGATGGCAGCACTAGAGTGGTTGGTTGTCCTGAGACAATGGCTGTATCAAACTGTAACAAGATCCTGTATTCTATACTGCTGGGAACAAAACAGACTACTATTAGGAGGCATAGAGCATCAGATGGAACTACTGCTACGTCTGCAGTTGTTAGAAAGAAACAGTACTTGCCCGGGCAGTCCATTTCAGTTAGGGCCATAGGAGAGACACCTTTTTAGGTACTACCAGCTACAGGTATGGGGAAGCAGGACAGAAAGCAAACAGGTGTCAGAGCTCAATGATATTTTTGCATATGTGTTAACAAAAATTATTTTCATGATACAGTACCTTGTAAGAATACAATTTCATGTAATCAGGCATTGAGATGTGGGGAAGGCAGATGGGGGAGACCAAACAAGGGCTTACACCTCCAGCCTAGGCTTATGACATGGTTATTTCAAGGGAAGAACTGGGTGATAACAGAAAAACTGTATCTGTGTCAGGGCTGTCAAGGTGTACTGAACTTTTTTTAGAAAAGGCTACTTCAGTTGGAGAGTTAATAGTAGTTGTTGTGTCTTTTGGCTTTTCCTGGTTAGGGGTCGCCACAGCGGAACTCCGGTCTGCTAATGATTGGTAGTTGATTTTTACATGCCGAGTTACCAGCCCTGATGCACAACCTTCAACAAAGGTACACCCATTCACGCATGTCTCCACGCAGAAGGTGCTCTAGCTGAGAATCGAACCGGACTAAATCTAAATCTGGTTCACCTCTGTCAAAAGATGCTAGACTTTCTTTGGAGAGAAAGAGTTTGAGAAGTTCATGAAGTGATAGACAGGCTCAATCTTCAGCTCTAATCATATTGAACTTGAGGAAAATGGCAAAGGAGACTCCTGATTCCTAAGATCCGAGGACGAGTGTTTACTGTCATTGGATTATTGTACAGAGTGGGCTCCTGAAAGAGTACTAGAGGGAGAAGTGGTACAGCAGTTCAAAGGCCCAACAACCTACATTAGGCACTTCTAGCCATAGCCTTTGCTATTCCTTTTTCAGGCCATCTGGACATAAATACACAAAAATGAGGCTTATATAAAATTTCTATTGTCCAGATACCAGTAAAGACATGAGATGCTGTTGCAAAATATGTCAGGAGTGCCAGAAGGCTGGAAAAGCAGCTTTGATGCCTTTGTCTACCATTGAGGAGCCATTTCAAATGGAACCAATGAACAGTTTGGAACACTTAGTACCCAAAGAACAACAGATAAGAGATAAACCTTGGTGCTGGTAGACTATGCTACTAGGGATCCAGAGGCAGGACAGATAGCAAATACTCATTTACCAGATTTCAGCCGGCAGGCTTTACCACAGAAATGTAAAAAGACAGAGGTGGTAATATGTCATGCTGCTGACCTGTTTGTGTAAGAGTTGTGGAGTAAAGCAGCTAAAGATTGCCTCCCTGCTGCTTATACATAAATGGTTTGGTAGAAAGATTTTACTTTAATGTTAAGGTCACAGCAATAGCCTTCATAGACCTTTTTTTAGTGGGAACTCGACAAATACCTGTAGCATTTTCTCTTTGCATAGAGACAGCATCCCAAAAGTTCATAGGATTTTAAGCTACTTTATGGTCACATGGTGGAGGAACACCTTTATTTAATTTGTGACAAGTATGGGGGAATAATAATTAGGGAGTAGATGATGTTGCACAGGAGCACTTAACACAAGCATAATGGTAACAAAAGCTGTAATAACACAAAAATCTGATTGTGGTTATTTCTGTTCAACAGAATAAGTTGCAAGCAACATGTGAGTATTGTCGCACTGTTAGCTGAAATGTATTAGTTAAATCATAGAATTATCAACCAGGAGGCAAAAATCACAAACACTACTATGTTACCATAAATACAGAGAGAGAGAGAGAGAGAGACAGGGAGATAGAGAAAGAGAGGTACTCAATATATGTAGTAGGTTGCAGGGTGAATCTCAGGCCTGTCTTGTGGCAGACCTTCTCTGTGTGGCTCAGGCTGACACCTCAGTGGATGAAGATGCTATCTCCTACTCAGCTTCATGGAATTCTAGTAGTACTACAGGATTTCAGTGAAATGTTTTTGACTAGGCCAGGATGTACACAACTGGTGGAACACCATGTGGAGAGAGAGAGACTTAATGGACAAGTAAAAAGGCTCTTTATAGTGTGTCTGTGCGATTCAATGAAACCATATCGGAGAAACTGTAGAAAACTTTTATATTTGGGGGGGTAATCCAGGAATCCAGCAGTCCATAGGCCTCACCAGTGGTACTGGTACCAAATAAATATTTAGGCATCAGGTTCTGTGTAGACTGTACTAAATTAAACAGCCCTATGGAGTCACATGATTATCTCATGCCTAGAACAGGTAATCCTTAGACCATCAGCGTGGGGCTAAGTATATAACTACTATTGACCTAAAGGTTAGAGATAAGAAACCTTAACACCACACAAAAGATAGAGATCAAAATGTGCTATACTTTGGGCTTGTACAAATTTACTAAAATGGTCTTTTGGATTAAAAATGCCCCAGGAACTGTTTTTAAGACTGGTAGGTCACTTTTGCTTAAACAGATGACATTGCAATCTATAGCCTGGTTTACCGGGAACATGGTCATTGGTGCATGACGGTAAGGCAGTGACTTGTTCCTGTCATATAGGGTTTGATTTCCTCAGCCCTCATTTGCTTACTGTGTGACCTTGAGCAAGCCACTTAAGCAGAGAGTGCTTTGGGTAACTGAGAATTTGGGCTAGGGTCCCCAAAGGCTCCCTGAACTTCAAACTTAGTAACTACTGAACATTGAGTCATGTGTTTTAGTTGTAGACTTTATCATTGGAAGGAATCATATGACGCTGCAGAAGGAATATGGAATAGGGTCTCCAAAAGCTTCAATCCAATCTCTATCGTAAAAAATTCAAAGTGGATATGAATCCCAATCCTTTAACATGGGTGCAAAGCGCTAATCAGTAAAAGAATAAGCCCTTCAGATGGATGGTAGACATAAATTTGCACCAGGATTACTATCTACACCTCAGATCAATTTGGGAGGTGAGCACTATTAAGTAAATGAAAAGGGAGGCACAAGTTTTTAAGTGCATCTACTTAAAGGTGTATGTGGCTAAGCACCTTATGGTCCTTACAATCACTTGCCTAGTATAGTATAGTCTTATAATATGGCAAGACACTACAGGAGTAGAGCCATAAATGCAAATGCAGGCAGTTTGTCAAGGCTGTGCACTTGCTAGTTTAAGTACAGAAATGCATCTTCAAGCAAAGTTATGTTTCTTACAGGTATTTCAAAAAACACACGAAGTCTGGAAAGTGAGTGAAATATGAAAAGCTGTATGACATCTGCAATTACTTTATAGTAAAAAATGCATCAAAGATGTAAAAAGTGAAAGCTGTGTAAAACTTGCAATTGTTTTGATAGTGAAGATGTAACAACCCTGCAAAGTATTTGAAAATTAAAATGTTTTTCACACAAACACACATACACACACACACACACACACACACACACACACACACACACACACACACACACACACACAGACATACACACACACACACAAACACACACACAATAGCAAAGCGTTGGGCTCCTTGCACTGCTTCATGTCAAAATCTATACTACATTATTTGTGGCTATCTATGGAATTCTTCTTTGTGGGAAGTGATCGTTTTTAAGAATTTAACCCAGTAGAAGTTAAGAAGCAAGTCTAGCTTACCTAATGTAGAATGGGGTTTTGTCTAAAATGTAACTGTGCTTACATAATACTTTCCAGAACTAACTCATTCCAGAGCACTCCTCAGGAACATCTTCAAGTAAAGTAAAAACTTCTTTGAAATCCGCTTGGCGATTATTAATCTTGGAACTTCTGGTAGACTATTAACTAGCCCATCTGAGGTTATTTCCATAAGCTCTGCCCATTTGCCTTTTGTAACAGTTATATGGTCATAAAAGTCAGAGATGGTTAGATTGATAGTGATAAAGTCAGCTAGCTGTTAGACAGAGTTTTCCTTATGCCTTACATCTGTTCAGATCTTTTATTTTTTTATTTTACATTTTCCTGTGCAACACTATATTTGGACCTATGCAACAGTATATTTATTTGTATATTTAATTTTGCCTGTATTGCTTCATGTCTTTGAGTAAATAATTTCATTATCTCAGAATCTTCTGTCTGGCTACTTATTGACTTATTAAGGGTAATTACACAAAAGTGGAAAATCATAAATTGGCATCTACATTTTGAAAAGAGAGAGAGAGAGAGAGAGAAGAGAGAGACTGCTTAGGTACATCTACCATCTACCTTTAGTTAATAGTGTAATCAGCTCATTTTGAGTGTACGGCAATTGTGGCTTTGTTGAGGCAGACTGGTCTGGTTGGTGACAGCATGTAAAAGCAAGAAGGGATGTTGTTACTGAAGAGGATATCCTTCTCAAAAACAGTGTGGTTGTGTGCATGTGTGAATGACTACACAGTGTGTCTGTGGTTGTGTGCATGTTTGAATGAATGCACATAGTATGTGTGTGTGTGTGTGTGTGTGTGTGTGTGTGTGTGTGTGTGTGTGTGTGTGTGTGTGTGTGTGTGTGTGTGTGTATGAATGCACACCTTTACAACCAAGAAGTAGCTACGGTTGATAAAATATCACTGAAACAATGGGCTGAGAGTATGGTGGATGAATTCCTAGGAAGCTAGTTTTCATAATTCTGCTCTTTAACTGTACAGTGTAAAGCTTATTTGGGTGTGACTGTTGATCTTCATTGCCCAAGACACAAGTGTTCATTTGTCATATGCTGTTAACATTGGGTGCCTTATATATACATATTATTGTCAATAGTATGATTTGTAGGGTTGCAGCCATAATGATAATTAACATCTTCATTATAAAGGACTTAAAGGACCACTACGGGCAAACAATGAAAAAATATATATTTTTTATCTTGCTATGATTTACTGCACTTCCTAAAGCTGCCTGCAGCAAAATAAGTGCTCATTCCTAATTTTATTTTTTTTTACTCTTGTCTGCCCTCATGGGGGCAGACATTGTGATTCCTTTGGAAAGCTAAATCTGTCTCAATGCACAGACTGTGAGAACAAATAGCCCTACCATTTGTTGTCAGACTAGACTTCCATTCACTTAGAATGGAACACCTGAAAAAATGCCAAGTTTGAGAGTCTGCAGCTCATGTGTCATAGACTGGTATGTGCTGAGATTTACAAATGTTGTTCCTATTGATGTACTACACATTCTTTGAAAGAAACTTGGAAAAGTGTCAAATTACTGAGATAAAAAATACTTTTCACAAGGAGCAGTTTTGCAAGTTTCAGTTCCTGGCCAAGTTACTCCTCCCAGCTCCCCTCCTTCAGTGGGCTACAGTCTCACATTTCCTGCTTGGGTAGATTCAACTATTTTGTCAGCTTTGCATGACAATAGACATAAAAAAAATCACAGCCTGTTGTGCCACTAAAACTGTTCCCTTATATGTCTCTTCACTTCTGAATAGCATTTCCCCAGGAATAAAAAAAAAAAAAGCACACACATCAGTCCAGAGTTTGGGCCAATCTATCCATTTCTTATTGTGCACAGTAAAACATTCAGTTTATAATGCATTCTGGCTGCTGACATAGTTATCTTTACATAGTTCTCTTACAGCATAACCTGAACTTATGGTATTCAATGCCAAGCTTTACAACAGTTCTCAGTTCCTCCCAAGCCTCTGATGTGACCCAGCACTTTGTCAATATACTGTAAATACATAGATTAATACAAATATTTGTGCACATATGACACATACAATAATACACACATACCATCATTAAAACAAGATAAATGCAATATAAATCATATCAATATAGTTATGATTTCTAGTTTATGACCCTGTTTGTCTATGGAAACTTCTTTATGAATTTATGTTCAAGCAGTTCTATTTTTGTTGTATATTATCTTGTTTAATTGTTTCTCAGTATTCTAACCACTGTGTATGCTGCATCAATTGTAAAACTCAGATTTTACTCCTTTTATATTTTCTATGCTCTTTGTACAAAATAGCTATGTTTGTATAATTTATTTTTATTATTTTTTTATAATTGTTTACTATGTATCTGGAGCTTTTCTCCCCCAGCCTCCGCTGAAAATGGTCATCTTGTGTCCAGTCGGACTAACCTGGTAAACAAATGGAAAATAAATAAAAAATAAAATATACTAAGAAAATCAATCAATATACCAAGAAAAATCCAAAACTTAAGAAAAAAAACACAGAAGGAAGGAAAATGTTTCCTTGATGCTGTCATGAAAATCCCACTCACTTATTCAGATATTATAGGCAAACATATATATATATATATATATATATATATATATATATATGTATTATAACATATATAATATATTAGGCAAAACAACGTACCCAACACACTAGTCATAGGTGACTCTATAGTCAGGCACACTGATGTCCCACTTACCAGGCTAAACAAGGAGAAGGTTACTGTCAGCTGCCTGTCAGGTGTCAGGATCTGCCACATAATCCATGCACTCAGGTCACTCCACAACCAAGTACAAATATGACTCTGTCATTGTCAATGTTGGTTTGAATGACCTGAGTCATGCCTCCCTGGACTACATGAAAAGAAATATGAAAGAGCTCTCCGATCTTGTAGCCCAGGGAGGTATGACCCTAGCTCTGAGTAGCATTCTGCCATCGCCCAGAATGATAGCGTAGTACAAGGACAAAATGATTGACTTCAACAATTGGATAAGCTTCTGGTGTCATTCTAAGGGGATCCAGTATCTGTCTGCCTGGGACGACATGTTCGAGAGACCATGATGCTTTGCCAGAGATGGCCTGCACCTGTCGCCCATGGGATTCCAGATACTGGCTAAGGCTCTTGCTCTCCCTATAGTGCCTTTTTAGAAAAGTTTCAAATGTAACAGGAACAGGCAAGCAAAAACTGAGGGTAATGCTACTCAATGCTAGAAGTCTAAATCTCAAAATGCACTCACTCAAGGCACTCCTTAAAATGGAGAACATCGATACCTGTGCAGTGACTGAGACTTGGTTCAAGGCTCCAAAGAGCACCGCTGCACTACCAGGCTATAACTCATACCACACTTTTCGGCCATGTAACTTGGACCGGAACACCAAAGGCAGAGGTATGCCCATATTCATTAAGGATATCCACACCTCCAGGCTAGTTGCTCAGCATAATGCATCCGCGGTTATCCAAGTGCAACTAACTCTGGGAAAAACTGCAATCCAAATTGTAGCTTGCTACAGATCCCCCATCATGCCCCAGGATTCCCATTCCTCTTTTCTTGATATACTGGAAAATATTAGGGTTCAAACACCCTAATAATGGGTGATTTCAACTACCCCACCATTAACTGGGAAAACTACTCATGTACCAACTCCTTCGCTTAACACTTTCTAGAATTCATAAATTCCAGTGTCCTGGATCAACTTATCCACACCCCCACCAAGGGCAACAATATCCTAGACCTAGTCATTACCAACATGAATGACCAGTGCTCCACACCCGAAGTCAACTCCTTGTTGGTCAGATCCAACCCTAAGCTAATCACCCTAGATATCCACATCCCGCCCCCACCCCACATTAAGGAAACCATGGTAAAAAATTTCTCCATAGCCAACTTCATGCTTCTTAAGACAGAAGTGGTGAACTTCATGACACTCATGCAGATGGACAATACAGTTACAACTGCTGAATCCTACACAAATGCACTCTATAAGCACTTACATGAGTGCATGGATCGTGCTATCCCAAACAGAACCAAGAAGCTATCCTCCAAAAAAGGAAGCTAATCTGGTGGTCCCCTGCCATAAACAAACTGTACAACAGAAGGAAGAAACTGTTGCAAAAGATAGTAAAATTCCATGAGTGATGGAGCACTCTGGTCAGCCTCAGTAAGACGCTGAGATCCCTTATACGAGCATCCAAAGCTAGCTATGAAAATAAAATTGCCACTGATTCTAAGGACAACCACAAAGCATTCTACACCTATGTCAAGAATCTCAATGGCAACACCCAGATCTGCTCTGAGTTACAGCACAACTGCATGAAAATTACAGAACCAACTGATATTGCCAACATTCTGGCAGATAGGTTCATTGCTAACTTTACCACCCTCTCACACCCTAAAGGATCCATATCTATACAGGAAAAATGCAGAGTCCTTATAATCACAACTACACAGGTAAAAGCTGCACTCTCTAAAGCCAGAAACACAGCATCCATGGGACTGGACGACATCCCAGGCTGCATTTTACATGAACTTCAGAAGAAACTGGCTCCCCACCTAAGCACCATGTTCAATCATAGCCTCACATCAGGCTTTGTGCCCACTGAATGGCGCACAGCAACAGTTATCCCACTCCACAAAGGGGGAGCCACCACTGATCCCGGGAACTATCGTCCTATTAGACTGATGAGCTTGGTCTGCAAGGCCATGGAATGTATAGGTTCATAGGTAGGTACTAGGCTATCGGCCCTGGGGCCTATACAAGCCCAGCCAAAAAGGTACCCTGGCTTTTGCCACCCAAGAAAATTATTTTCCTGTGCCACTGTCGAGCAGAGCCACAGAGGTGATCCCCGGGGTGAATTTCCTATTTCCCATCCAATCATCAAGATTTTTCTTGAAGAGTGCTAATGAAGAGCTTTGTTTGATATAGATAGGTAGTTTATTCCAGAGTATGGGAAGTCTCTGGAACAGTAATCTATCCCTCCAGCATGTTCTGTTTATTGTGGTGACAAAGTTTAGGTCCCTAGAGCATGTAGCTCGGAGGGATTGGGATTTCTTTAAGTGGAGCATGTCCAAAAGCTCTGGGTTTGACATAGCTTTGTATTTTAGGCAGAGATCACCTCTGAGTAGGCGATATGTGACGGAGTAAAGCTGGAGTTTTTTGAGACAGTCTGCATAGGGCATCTGTTTGAGGCCGGCAAGCCTCTTTATGAGGTATTTCTGTGGCCTTTCCAGTTGTTGTAGATGTCTTGTGAGGTACATACCAAAAGGGGCATTGTACTCTATAATGGGTCTAATGAGTGATGAGTAGAGGGGAACAATGACTTTTTTTTTTCTGGATGAGAAACCTTTTGTGATAAGGTGTGCCACGTAGAAGGATTTTTTGATTACTGTGGCGATGTGATTATCAAAGGAGAGAATACTGTCCACCTGTGTCCCAAGGTCTCATCACAATTTTGGTGTTAAGTATACTACCACCTATGTTGTAGTTCATGGGTACAGAGTTTTTTACCAAAGGGGATGACAATGCACTTTTTGGCATTGAGCTTGAGGCCATGGCTTACCGGGCATCTGTCTCAGTGAGGCCCTTTTGTAGGATGTCCACATCATTAGGAGTTTCGATTATGGCTCCTAGTTTGAAGTCATCTGCGAACTTTGTTAGCCAAAGACCTTCTGTGTTAGCCTGTACTTCAGAGAAGTAGCTACCAAACAGGAAAGGACCCAGGACTGAACGCTGTGGTACTCTACTTGTCACTGGTCTGAAGTCGGATTTGGAGTCTGCTACTTTCACAGTGTGGGTTCTGTCAGTGAGCCAGTTACCAACCCATCTTGTGACATAGGGATTTATACCTAGTTTAGTGAGTTTATGTATAATTCCAGAATGGGAGATGGTGTCGAAAGCCTTGGCAAGATCTAGATAGGCTGTGTGAACCACCTTACCCTTCTCTATGGCTTTGGTGACTGCTTCAAAGAAGTCTATTAGATTTAGGAGACATGATCTGCCTTTTACAAACCTGAAATGGGTGGAGTCCAGAGTTTGGAGATTACCAATGTCTTTGTTTATAAGTTCCATGATGATACGTTCCATGGCCTTGCAGACCAGGCTTGTCAGACTAATGGGGTGGTAGTTCCCGGGGTCCATGGTGGTCCCCCCTTGTGGAGTGGGATAACCGTTGCTGTGTGCCATTCAGCAGGCACAAAGTCTGAGGTGAGGCTATGATTGAAAAAAAATAAACAGCCTCTCCAAGGCTCAAACCCAGGACCCTGCACACCATAGCCAAAGTGATTTACCACTAAGCCCTGTCAGATATCATCATGGAACTCATAAACAAAGACATTGGTAATCTCCAAACTCTGGACCCCACCCAGTTCGGGTTTGTGAAAGGCAGATCATGCATCCTGAACCTAATCGACTTCTCTGAGGCAGTCGATGAGGCTAAGGTGGTTCACACAGCCTATCTTGACCTCGTCAAGGCTTTTTACACCATCCCCCATTCTGGAATTATAGCTAAACTCACTAAACTAGGTATAAAACCCTACGTCACAAGATGGGTTGCTAACTGACTCACTGACAGAACCCACACTGTAAAAGTTGCAGACTACAAATCTGATATCAAACCAGTGACAAGTGGAGTACCACAGGGTTCAGTCCTGGGAGCTCTACTGTTTGGTATCTACTTCTCTGAAGTACAGGCTAACACAGAAGGCCTCTGGCTAATGAAGTTCACAGATGACTGCAAACTAGCAGCCATAGTCGAGTCCCCAAATGATGTGGACATCCTACAGAAGGGCCTCACTGAGACAGATGCCTGGTGTTAGAGCCACGGCCTCAAGCTCGATGCCAAAAAGTGCATTGTCATCCCCTTTGGTAAAAACTCTGTGCCCATGAGCTACCACATAGGTGGTAATCTACTTAACAACGAATGTGTGATGAGAACTTGGGACCCAGGTGGATAGTAGTCTCTCCTTTGATAATCACATCACCACAGTAGTCAGGAAGTCCTTCTATGTGGCACACCTCATCACAAAAGGGTTCTCATCCAGGAAAAAAGAGGTCATTGTTCCCCTTTACTTGACACTCATTAGACCCGTTATAGAGTAAAACGCCCCTTTTGGAATGTACCTCACAAGACATTTGCAGCAGCTGGAAAGGCCACAGAAGTACCTCACAAGGAGGATTACTGGCCTCAAACAGATGCCCTACACTGACCATCTAAAAAAACTCCAGCTTTACTCTGTAGCATATCGCCTACTCTGAGGTGATTTCTGCCTAACATATAAAGCTATGTCAAACCCAGAGCTGTTGGACATGCTACACCTAAAGAAATCCCAATCCCTCTGAGCTACACGCTCTAGGGACCTAAACCTTGTCACCACAATAAACAAGACATGCTGGAGAGATAGATTCCTGTCCCAGAGACTTCCCATACTCTGGAACAAGCTACCCATCTATGTCAAGCAAAGTTCCTCATTAGCACTTTTCAAGAAAAATCTTTGAGTGGATTGGAGATAGGAAAATATACTCCGGGAATCACTTCTGTGGTTCTGCTCGAAAGTGGCACAGGAAAATAACTTTCTTGAGTGGCATAAGCCAGGGAAACTTGTTGGCTAGGCTTACTTAGGCCCTTAGGCCGATAGCCTAGTAACTACCTATGAACCTATTATTAGACTAAATACAATATTATGTAGCATTGAAATGTGCTGACATAAGGGTGACAGTTCATTATTTACCTATAAAGCAAATGTAAGAGTGGAAAAGTTCAAATAGTGGATAAAGAGCAGGGGAGGAAGACAAGAAAGAGTGAGGAAAAAGTATTTGTTAGAAGTAATAATTAGAGTAGATATGGGAGGCAGGAGAAAAAATGAGTAAAAGTAACATTACAAGTAAGAGAAACGAAACCAAGGAAAAGAAGAAATAACATGGACAACAAGATTTACTCTGTGTGTGTGTGTGTGTGTGTGTGTGTGTGTGTGTGTGTGTGTGTGTGTGTGTGTGTGCGTGTGTGCATGTGTGTGTGTGCGTGTGTGCGTGTGTGTGTGTGTGTGTGTGTGTGGTGTAAAAGAACTATAAAGCAAATCTGCACTGATACCTGCTTGCTGCCTGGGACACTTGTGCAAGTGCAGTGGACTGGCTCCAGTAGGAAGGGATGGCAGTATACCTCTCAACATCATAGAACAAGAAATCTGGACAAGGACATAAATAATTGGGGACAAAGGGCCAAAAATGGGACAATTTATAAATATTGCACTTACAAACTTAGAAAGTTGATAAACAGATTTTGCATTAGAGTGAATTTTCTTAAGGATATGAAGTCTGAAAATCAAATGCCTGTCAACTTTCTGACTTCAGTGTTCAATGATTTGCCAGTGATTTGACAGAAAACTGCAATTTTATGAAAAAAAGACAAAAAATCTGGACTTTCTGCAAAAATCTGTACTGTTGAGAGATATGGATGGGAGTCTTGAACCAACACCTATCAATCATTTTCATTTGTTTGCCAAAGCCATTACAGCAGTGTTTTGCAGAGAGGTGGGAAAAGCCTTAAATTTGACTGGTATGTTGTGTGGGTGTGGGTAGCTGTGTTTGTGAAAGGTAGAGGTGTGCCTTTGTAAGTGTGGTGCGAATGTTATGGATTATGAAAAGGAGAGATTAAGAGTAAAATTGTGCTCAGTGAAGTCCCTAGCAATTTCATCACTGCTTGATTCAGACATATATATTCCCCTGTCAGTACTATGTTTGAGTGCATTGTTTTGGAGTGTAGTTTCACTGCTACAGCTGCTGCTACTCTTTCAATACAAGTATCTGCTTTGGAAGTTTTCTCCAGGAGTCTGTTGCTGAGAGGATGAGAGACATGCTACAGGTATACAACTAAGACAAACTAGATAAAGCAATAGTAAGAAAAAGTACTAGGTCACATCAGGGGCTTGGGAGGTCATTGTTAAGAAACTGAGAACTGTTGTAAAATTTATCATTAAATACCATAAGTTCAGGTTATACTATAAGAGAATAACTATGTAAAGATAACCATGTCAGCAGCCAAAATGCATTATAAATTGAATATTTTACTGTGCACATTTTAAATGGATAGACTGGCCTAAACTCTGGACTGATGCGTCTGCTTTTTTTTTTTTGTTTTTTGTTTTTTATTCCTGGGAGGGAAATGCTATTCAGAAGTGAAGAGGCATAGAGACATACAAGGGAACAGATTTAGTGGCACACCAGGCTGTGATTTTTTTTTATGTCTATTGTCATGCAAAGCTGACTAAATAGTTGAATCTAGTAAAGCTGGAAATGTGAGACTGTAGCCCACTGAAGGAGGGGAGATGGGAGGAGTAACCTGGCCAGGAACTGAAACTTGCAAAACTGCTCCTTGTGAAAAGTATTTTTTATCTCAGTAATTTGTTGACACTTTTGCAAGTTTCTTTCAGAGAATGTGTAGTACATCAGTAGGAACAACATTTGTAAAACTCAGCGCATACCAGTCAATGACACATGAGCTGCAGACTCTCAAACTTGGCAGTTCTTTTCAGGTATTCCATTCTAAGTGAATGTGAATGGAAGTCTAGTCTGACAACACATGGTAGGGCTATTTGTTCTCAGTCTGTGCATTATGGGACAGATTTAGCTTTCCAAAGGAATCACGATGTCTGCCCCCATGAGGGCAGACAAGAGTAAAAACAAAATAAAATTAGGAATGAGTACTTATTTTGCTGCAGGAAGCTTTGGGAGGTGTAGTAAATCATGGCAAGATAAAAAATATATGTTTTCTTCATCATTTGCCCATAGTGGTCCTTTATGTAAGAGGGTAATAAATTATTTAAGTTTAATTAGAGCAATTATATGCATTAATTAGAGCAATTATATGCATCAGGATAGGTCTATTAAATTTTGATATAGTGGTTTCCATGTTGATCTCCAGTCCATGTATCTGTTCCTGATCTTGATGTATATATGGAGTTCAGGTTTAAGTTCACTTTATTGTGGTGCAAGAGCTTGAGCACCATTGTTTGTCTTTTCGACTTTTCCCAGTTAGGGGTCGCCACAGCGGAACTCCGGTCCGAGCTTGAGCACCATTATGGTTAAAAAATAAAATAGGCATTAGCAAATAAAATAAAATGTATATAAATAATTAAGAACTGGAAGATAAAAAAGGTATAGTCAAATACTATTCATAATTAAATAATATTCAAAACATGGCTGCATAATTAGCTCTCTTGGGACCATATAAGACTTGACATTATGAGGGAATTACCTCAACTGGGAAAGAAGTACCAGGGACATGGATCTGGATAATAGAATAACAGGTACGTGAACCCTCCAACCATACCCTTGTGCATCCAACAACACTAGTGTGATGTTTAATTGGACATAAAGAACTGAGATCCTATTAAGGTATTGAGGCTATGGTATGAAAAATTAAAACTAGCAGCAAGAATTTAAAGATCATAGTTATATATGACCAGTATGGCAAGCAGTGAAGGCTCTATAAAACTGAAGTGATATGTAGGTAGCTGCAATGTCTGTAAGTAACCAAGTTGAAAAATTCTAAACTAACTGCAATTGCTCAAGCTCACCGTTGGATGGTCCTTGTATAGGGAGTTACAATAATGAAGTGGCAAAGTTATCAGGACATGCTCCATCACTGAGAGATCTACAGGAACAAGAATGTGCTTTATGTCCGATATATTTCCTAAGTGAAAACAAGAACATTTGATAACAGTAAAAGATGAAAAAATGCACAAACCACCAAGAAAATCGTTGCACAAGCAGTATGCAGACAATGAGAGCCAGTGAGCCCTGAAATATTCCAATGTGTGCTTTAAATCAAGCCAACACATCCAGTTCAGTGCAATTCAGTACAAGGATGCTTTCTTTATTCAGACAAACAAGAACTGTATGCATATTTTACTTATATGTTTTTATATACATACATATTTTTTCAAAAGTATCTTAAAAGCATTTTTATATATACACATATTTACATATTTATTCTTATTTTTATAATACATAGTTTAGAGTGTTGACATTTGCACAATCAGTTTTTATATGTATTTTGATATATTTTCATATTTTGATATTTATACTGTTTTGTGTTGAAACATTTATGTGTAGTGTTTCAGACATCTGTTCCAGAAGACTGTTTCAGACTTGGGAGTGGTTTTCACTAATCCAGGAAGTGATGTCATGTAAGATTTCCTATTTAAAACAGTTTACTTCCTTAATTTCATTTTATCTGATGACGCTCCTGCTTTTATTTTTGGAAAGAAAGGCTTATACCTTCTTGTTTGTCTGAATAACAAAAGCATCCTTGTACTGAATTGTACTGAACTGGACGTGTTAGCTTGATTTAAAGCACACATTGGAATATTTCAGGGCTCACTGGCTCTCATTGTCTGCATACTGCTTGTGCGACGATTTTCTTGGCGGTATGAACATTTGATAACAGTTGAGTCCTGATCCATAAGTGTCAATCTATCATCAGCAATTACTCTATGACATTTAGCCTTCTTCATCAAAATTTCATCTTGGCACCATGATAAATAATGGTTGCATTTAAAGCTGCACAATATGAGCCCCTTAAACAGGCATTTATGGCTAAACAAATAGTCTTAAACATGTTAAGTACAGGTGAATGGCACCCATCCAATTTGGGATGCATTCCTGACATTTGCTTAATGAATCCATAATGAAAAGATTATCTTCAGGGAAAGACAGATGAAGTTGTGTATCATCAATGTAACAATGATACTGAATCACTTTCCTTCCAATGAGATTCTCTAATGGAAGCATATACTCTAGGACCAAGAAAAGACCTAAGATGGAGACCCATGGATCTCTGGAACTGAAAGGATAAGAAGTGATTTTTTTTTCTCAGACAGTAGCCATTGAGAATATCCTGAGAGATAGGAGATGAATCATTGCAGGAAACTACTTATGCCTCCATTGTACATTTGAAATATTCCAAATGAATGCCATGGTCATCCATATCAAATGCTGAGGATAGATCAAGGAGGTCCAGAGCAGATTAATATTACTGAACCCTCACCATTAAGAGATCATTCAAAACCTGGGATATGGTTGTTTCATTTCTGTCAGTAGTGTGCAAACTAGACTGGAACAGATCATGAATACGATACTCTCAAGGAGCAGAAGTAAGAAGTGACTAGACAACCTTCTCAATAACCTTACCTATAAAAGTAATTGTAGAGATGGCAGAATAACTATTTCAATCATCTAACTGTAAATTATGCTTTTCTATGACTAGGATAAGCAAGGCCTCCTTTAGAGGAGATGGAAATAGTGCAATACACAATGACGTAAAGACTATTCAGTAAATCAGGGCACCAAGTTTTTTTTAGCGGGTAATAGCAAGTCTTATTTAGTATAGTTCCAGGCCACAGGTAACAGACTACCTTATTGAAATCAGACACCATTTTAAAATAGTCAGTTAGGTGGAACTTACACCAAATCCAAGCCAGAAACCCCAAATGATTGCTTAAAATAGTCAGTGAACTTACAAAATATGGAAGTGCCAGCAATTAAGTCATTTTAGATGAAAAGAACTGAGCAGCTAAACAACATTTTTCAAAAGAATGCATTTTATTTGGGGAGACATGCTGAATTGCTTTCCTGTTGACCACCCAAGAAAGTACAGCTAGTTGATGCACCAAATCTTACTCCTTCTCACTCTCTCTCTCTACAGAGGAGCACTGCCTTTTCATGAGAGATTCTTGCTTGATAACATAATAATCAAGCCCAATCTTGAGACCAAAGCAGATAGTATATTCCCATTTGTACTTGAGTTTTTGTCTCTTTATGCTCAAAGCTTACAGAAATCTTGAATGAGAAATGTTATGCAAATTAACCCACTATGTTGTAACAGATTTTTACCAAAGCATTAATAACAACTACTAACATAAATACTGTTTATTGGACTTATCAAATCCAAAATCCTGGATTTTCTGATACCAAGATAAGCTTGGACTTATTATATTTGTGAAGGCTGCCAGCCTAGCCAGATAAAATTTTGAGATAATTCTGTCATTTGTAAATATGAGTGTAAACTACAGGCTTGTTTTCTTAAATGTAAAGAAATAGTGTTACATGTGGAACTGCAAAAAATGTGACAATGGTGCACTCTACTGACCAAAGTAAAACATGTGGTGACCCTTTGATGTAGACAGTGGTGCTGAAGGGTCTAGATGAAGACATTCTTTCTGTTGTTTTAACCAAGAGTTAAATTGCTAGATTTAAACATGCAAATGTATTTTTATTGCTCTGCTTCCTGACCAGCTGCAAGATAACAAAAGGAAATGTTAAGAATGTAAATGCAGTTTCTGTTAGCCTGGGAACCCAGGGAAGTGTGAAGAATGATGTAAAGTGTAGCCTGGGAACCCCAGGAAAGTGTGAAGAATGATGTAATGTGAATTAGAACTGCAATTTCGATTTAAACAGAGAGAACCAGAGAGGGTTAAGCATTTTTGTCTTGACCATCCAACTCATCAGCACTCTGCCTGTTTTCATATGTAAGTTATCTTGGACTTGTGTTTCCTTTTAGAAATAGCTAGAAACTAGAAATATTAGACTAAGTGTTTTTCTTTGATGTTAAAACTGTACTACTGAATTATTTTAAGTATTTCTCTGTGATATCTGAACTCTTGACTAGCACTGTGCAGTAAGAAGTATTGTCTTGTGTTTTTATTATTCATTATTAAATATTTTAAAACCTTTCAACTGTGACTGTTTTGTGTAGAGATAATTTAAGCTCAAGAGTACATTGCATATTTATAGTGATTACTGTACCAAGTCACTCTAATAAGCCTTGACTGTTTAGTTATACTACCAACTGGATAATAATATTGCACTGTAATAATTGGACAGCCTTTTAAGTGCCTTTGAGTAGCTGATAAATATTAGCTGGGTGGTGGCAGGTGGTACTACCATATAGTCTGGGTAATAGGGGCACAGCTGGAGAACCTGTGCCAGCCTTTCCCAGGAGTGTCTGTGTGGTTGAATAAACTCTTATCTCAAAGTGTGTGTGTGTGTGTGTGTGTGTGTGTGTGTGTGTGTGTGTGTGTGTGAGCTACTTGGGCGCAGGGACATGAAGCACTGGTTGGACAGAGAGGGTGCTGGAGGTTTTAGCTTGCCCAGCTAGGCTGAGATCTGGACCCTATAGCTGTGCCAGTGAGGAGTCTTATTGGGGACCTAGAGAGCAAGGGAGCGACCAGCCCCAGACTGACTGTGATCTCTGTGTGCTCTTAAAAGGAAATTGCACTTTACTGTGTGTATTTGTTATCTTTTCTACATATATGAGACGCCCTCTCTGGTGTTAGTGGTGAGGATTGAGGCTCCTTGATTGCTGGGCCAGGGCACGGGCATCACAATATTATAGGATTTAGTCACCTTATTTATAAAGGGCCACCATTCCTTGACAGGAGTACAGAACCCAAAAACATGTAAAGTGTCAGCATGTTAATTGCCTCATATTGAGTATAAGGAAATATACTTAGGTAAACATTTAAAACAAATATCATGGACTTAGTACAGACTTTCTTATTGGAAGGTGTGTAATTATGATCACCTATTCAAATATTAATCTAGATTTCATTGTTATTAAGATTAAGATTGGATTCTGCTGAGTAAGATAAGAAGAAAGTTTGCTTATCAAAGCACCAAAGTCTAAGTAAACTTGCATGTTGATGTAACTAGATTTGGATGTAAAAGCATATGCTTTAACAAAAGAGAATGAGACTACTTCTGTCTGCCACATAAAACATTTTTAATGACATTTGAAGGCAGATCAAGATGTAGTTACATTATAATGTATTCCTTAGGAAAATGATACTATTCATAGTCTTGGATATAGAAATAAAAATCCTAGACAAAAAATAAGCAACATACAGGAAATTTTTCAAGGGCAATCATGTAAAATTATCATTTCCACTCATCAAGACATTATAATTACTAATCAAAGGGAAGGTAAAATTAATAACATCAAATAGGCATAACACATGGAGTGCACTATGAAAGTTTTTTTTTTTATTAGATCACCTAACGCCTTGTGAATTTGAGGCTTACTTAACAAACACCATGATAGAAATGGTAGAAAATGAGTTATGATGCTTGAAAAATAGCCGGTTTGACTGTAGTTTATCCCAAGAAAGGGCTAAGATTTGTTGTGAGCAGTAGAAAATACATGCTGAAAGAGTTTAGAAGATCTAGAGATTAAAATACCACCAACAGTTTAATAGCTAAAGACCTCTGTTTCTTTGGCACTGAAAGTCTGTTGGAGGATATTTTTAATTCTGGGAACTATATACCTTTTAAAAATGTTATGCAATGGTTTAAAATTAGGAAGGTGTTCACAAAAGAATGTCTAAAGAGAAAAGTCTAGGGAACACATTCATTTTAATAATTGCAACTTTAGAAAGAAAGAAATTGTTAATGTTTTGTGTCTTCTTCCTCTTTCAGCTTTTCCCAGTTAGGGGTCACCACAGTGGAACAATGGTCCACAGAATGATTGGCAGTGGAGTTTTACGGTGCCGAGTTGCCAGCCCAGTGCACAACCTTCCACAGAAGACACACACACACACACACACATTCACACCTAGGGCCACTTTAGAGTGTCCAATCCACCTACAGAATGTCTTTGGGATGTGGGAGGAAACCGGAGCATCCAGAGGAAACTCATGTGACCACAGGGAAGACATGGAGGCTCCGTACAGAATGCACCCCAGCCGAGAATCGATTATTTAATTAGTCATAGTTTAAATTATTCTAGAAAATGGAATACCTATGTACTCTACGTTAGTAGAACTCTGTAATTCAGACTAGTGAAAAGGATTTAAACTGTGCAATCATCATGTTGTAGGAATAGTAAAGACTTGTTCAAATCCAGGCAATGATTGCATTAAGATGAAGTTTCCATAAGTGAATGCATTAAACGACTGCTTTTTGCAGAGAATGAAAGTACATGTTGATACCATCAGCAATTTTTGATGTGCAAAAGGCAACAAAATGTAATTAAAAATATATAATGACTAAAGACAATACACATTAAATAAAAAGTATGGGATCAAAGTACAAGTTAAACATATGAGGATATAAGGACGATCTTTGCTTTCATTTTAAGTTAATCGGTTTGGAGTATGTAGAATTTTTTGAAATGAGTGAAATTATTGTAAGATAATTTGCAAATGGAATCACAAATATTTTTGGAAATCATGTTTTAAGCATGATACAAAAAATGAAAGTTGAAGCCGTTTTCATCAAAAGGTTTTGCAGCATCAACCACTAAATTAAATATATGCTCCAGATAATGATCTATCAAAAGAAAAGTAGTATCAACGTAATAGTCCAGCTGGCAGTTTACCTTGGTAGATACATAGAATAAAAATGCAAAAAGTAATGATGGTAGTACATTTTATACTCTTCAATTGTCTGATTATGCTCCCCTCCACTTTATTCTTCCCAGCAGTACCAGTGCCTGTATCCTACATTAGCTCTGCCTGCTCCATATTCCACCCCCAGAGTTTTCCAATTTCGAGATGGGGACAGTGTTTAGCTTAAGGGCAACCTGTGTGGATCTTTGAGCCACTGTTTCTGACAAGGTTATTTTTCCTTATGCTCTACCCTCCTTTCCCTGTTCTCATGTGTGCTCCATTACATATGAGGGGATCTGAGTGGTGGGCATGCAGTGGGGACATGTTGATGTACCACCCTGCCCCCACAGCATTTCAGTCAATGTTCCCACTTACCACCTCTTTGGTTCATGCCCCCCTCTTATGTTCCTAGACTCTACTCAAGATTGTTGTGTGTGAAACACTCCTGAAACATATCTCCCTCCTGGGATGGTAACACTGATCCTTCTCTCCCTGCCACTCCATTAGTCACCTGAGCTGCTATTTGCACCCAGGGCATCTGAGCTGTAGGCAGGGCTTTATCTCTTTGTGCCACTAGACCAACTGCCTATGATTAGACTTTGAAGTTGTGTAACTAACATTAAAGCATCAAACCCTGAAGACCAAAGAAAGATTACATTTGTAACTTAATGTGTCCATTTCACACAGTTTCTTTATTATACATGCCAGCAAAGCAAGCTACAAGTTGAGCCACAGATTTTAGAATGCTAATATAAATAAAAGATAAATAAAAGTCACTGCAGTGGTGCAGCAGTTTGCGTTGTCACCTCACAGCAAGAGATTCTCTAGTTCGATTCTCGGCTGGGGTGCCTTCTGTGTGGAGCCAGCATGTTCTTTCTGTGTTTGTGTGGGTTTCCTCCAGGTGCTCCAGTTTCCTCCCATGTTACAAAAACATGCATCTGGAGCATTTCTCCCTGAGCCTCCACTGAAAATTGGCTAATTCCAAGTCGGACTTTCCTGGTAAGCAAATTTTAAATAAATAAATAAAAAAATGTCATCTCTCATGAACTACAGAAGTTATCCTTACTTGTTATGCATATATGTATATATCTTTTGCTGACTAGGTTAGGTCCCTTAGACCAGTGATCTCTTTTCAGGTCTGTCCCCAGGTAGAGTTTCAAATGACTATTGGAAATTGCTTGATGAAATTACCCTATTATTTCAATAAATGCTGAGGGATCGTGTACATTCAATGGTATTACCACCAGTTCTGGCAGATAGGGCCCTTGCTGAAATTCTGGTGCAAATGATAGCACAAGCAGAAGTATAGCCCCCCCCCCCATGTTGAAATGTAGTGATAGTAATGGACAATAAATAAAAGTGTGGAGTTGGGAATTAAGCCCATAGCCTTCTGATCTTCCACCATGAACATGTGAGTGTACTACCCACTGAGGTACTCAGACACTTCTGTAAAAGCCAGACATCCAGCAGTGAATAAGCTCACATACTAACTGAGTATTGCAGGAACATAACTTACTTTGAATGTTGACAGGCTATGTGCAATAACCAAAAACAGACAACATTTCATCCATATTTAAGTCTGAATTGCTTTAAGAGCGAGTTTTACAAGACTTATACAGTGGAAGGGATAGCAGTACCTCTAAGTGTAGTATAAAAAGCTCCTCCATGCCCTCCTGTGCTGTGAAATACACAGACAGATATATAATCACTTACAGTTTGCACTGCTAGAATAGTACTCAGAAATGAAGCATACTTACAGTGCATCTCAGAAGTCCACACTCTGACCTCTTCTTCCCATCAGTGAAGAAGGTGTGAATGGCACCTCCAAATTTCAGTCTAGTGACACCTAAACTGCTTTCCAGTCTGGGGGATGCCAGTGGCATCAATAACTACCCTAGGGAGACAATGTCAGGCATCCATATTATACTGGTGACTGGCAAAGAGACTGCACACCGGGGTATCCCAGCTATCTGGCTTGAAGTTTCTCTATGCCATGATGCAGCATGTAAGGAGCATATATGGTTCCCATGTACCACTGAGGAGACAGCCAGCACCAAGCAGTTTTTTTATGATCTAGCCCATTTCTTTGAGAATCTGGGGACCATAGAATGCACTCACATTGAAATAAAGGCCCCATCTTGTGAGCTGGGGAGAAGGTATGTGATCCATAAATAGTATAACAATATCAACTGCTAGGTGGTTTCTAATGAACAGGCTATCACCTAGAATGAGTCTGCAGGTCAGGCAGTTACCATGAGTCCCACGTGTGACCTTTGTTAATGGTTTGTGAGAGATGGCTTTCCCAGAGCCATACTTTGGATGATGCTGGATATGTTCTGGAATCCTGGCTGATGACACCCATCCAAAATTCACAGACTGTGCCAGTCAATGGATAGAACTATGCCCTGGCACAAACCCAGGTCATCATGGAGCATGTATATGGATGACTAAAGGCATGCTTTCATTGTTGGGATGTATGTGGTGGTGCCCTTCAGTATGACCCTGGCACCTGTGCTCATATATTTTTAGTGTGCACAATGCTGCACGACATGATAATGACAAAGCAGCTGTAACAGAGAGACTGCATGTGGGAGGAACAACTTCCAGTGCACCAGGCAGTGGTGGGGGAGCCAAATGAGGAGCAGAAACATAGGAGGACCTAGCAGCAGAATATTCTGACCATAGTAGGAAGTTGGCATAATGGTTAAGGCGTTTACCTTACAGACACCAGGTGCAGGGTTTAATTCTCACTTGGGGTAATTGGCTAGGCTTAAAATGGCCCAGAAGGACAGTTAGCCTAGTATGAACCTATATTACACAAGTAGGAGTGCAGTACTACTGCTGCTGCCATCATGTGTAAACACACCTGACGTGTTGTAACCTTGCTTGCTTGTTTCCCAGTTGTAAAACCATATACACAGGCAAGGAAAGACAGCTGTACTTGCATAATTTGAGATACCCTACTTACCTGGTCTGGTTGCCTAGCTGTAAACATGATCCTGACCCTACCTGCTTACCATTACATTTGGGTCTATGGTTACGGTTAACTGTACTCTGAAGGTGGGGTTAAATTTAATAAAACAATCTGAGTTAGGGACAATTGTTAAGATTATCTCCAGAATGAGTGCAGGAAACAGCACAGGTGAATATGAAGTTTTAAATGAAGCCTAACCTTAAGGCCTGACCAAGTACTAGTAGATTTAAGGCTAGAGCTGGATGTAGGGATGAATGTACAATATTTTCAGTTCACCTCAGTGAGTCAAAAATGCATAACAAAAGACCTCGCAGCCCTACTGTTGCCTCCTTATTGTTATAGTTATTGTTTTGCCTAGACATGATACATGGTGAGTTGATGACATTATACAGGCTTATACAATGATATACTTTGGAGATTTTAGATGTGCTTTACAGATTAAGGTTCTAAAACCAGTTTTTTAGATCAATGCAACCAAAGCATTATCCCACATACCAACACCGTTTCCCTGGCCATGTTTTGTTTGTTTGTTTTTAATTTCTTGTCAATTAATATGCTTGGGAATAGTTTTTGTCCTGCACACACAGAAGTGTAGCCCCCATGTTGAAATGTCATATAATTATAAAAGTGATAAAGAAAAAATGGCTATATCAATGCTAACAAAAAACAGTAATCCAAACAAAGCACTGCACTCGTACACCAAAAACATTAATAAACATTTAGTGCTTTCATTCAAAAACAGGACTTCCTCAGAACTAACAAAGTAAAAAACACTGACAATTATATATCCATCCTTTGAACAAGATTGTCAATTATATAATTGCACTAAATTGTTAATGAATTAATAAATTCAGTAAGTTCCTTGAATGACATGTTGTTACCGAAATATATACTGGAAGGTAGAAGGTTTAGTGTGGGGAAGACAGAATTAAATCTAGAGCAAGAGTACAATTGTTCATCTAAAGGCATTGTATATACTGCTGTTTGATAATCTTATGCTGTTTATTATGTTGGTAAAACTGAAAGAACATGCATTAGTGAACATATTTATATTCTTTTTCTTCTGGCTTTTTCCCGGTTAGGTGTCGATCACCTTGTCCACTCATGACTGGCAGTGGAGTTTTACAGTGTTGAGTTGCCAGCCCAGTGCCCAACCTTCCACAGAAGGCACACACACACACACACACACACACACACACACACACACACACACACACACACACACACACACACACACACCTAGGGCCAATTTAGAGTGTCCAATCCACCTGCAGCATGTCTTTGGGATGTGGGAGGAAACCAGAGCACCTGGAGGAATCCCACACGACCACAGGGAGGACATGCAGACTCCACACAGAAGGCACCCCAGCCGAGGATCAAACCAGAGAACCTGTTGCTGTGAGGTGGCAATGCTAACCACTGCACTACCGTGGCAACCCTAGTGAACATATTTATATTAAGAGATCTAATTTAAAAAATGCACTTTTCAGACATTCAAGGGAGTGTGGTAACTTTAAAAAGTTTTTTTTGTTTTATAGTTTTAGAGAAAGTTGATGTGAACCTTAGATGTGGATTATAGGAGGACATTATTAAAGCAAAGGAAATGTATTGGCAATTGAAGTTGAATGCTGGTGTTTTTCTAGGTACTAATGAGCATGGTTCTTATAAAAAAGTTTTAAAAATAAAGGCAGCTAGGTAATAATTTAATATTTGTTACAACTTAACATTTTATATGTAATATATCTTATATTTCTTCCTGTTTTTATAAGGAAATTTTGGTGTGTGAGCTGTTTTTTTTTTGGATTACAAGATTGTACAAGTCTTTTACATATCATCGCAAACAATACAATATTAAACACCCACAACTTTTTCTGTACCATTCTGGTTTTAATTCTACTTCAGGCACTACAGCATGGGAAACAGCTGTCTTTATATTTTTACTTGCTTTTCCTTTCAAACTACTCTCACCTCCTCTATTATTTCCTTTGGTGTTTCATTGGTATATCTGAATACAGCTGCTTCCTGCTTTGGTTGTTATAATTTCCGTCCCAGTTTTTATTCTCTATCCTTTTCCACTTGGTATCTTCTCCCTCCTCCTCCTTCCTTTTCCATTGTGAGTACGTTTTAGATATATATTCATCACTACAAATACTGTACTAGAGGTAGTCACACCCATCTTTTTGAGTATGCATTAATCAGTAAAGTACTGAAAAATTAAAACTTGCTGGACAACTAATTCTGTGTTGAGCACCTTCATATATCATCATTCCATAGACACTGTAATCACAATGCATATTTTTATAGTGGCAGGAAATATGCTGAAAAAATGCAATATTAATTTTACTTGTATTTATG
Source organism: Protopterus annectens (assembly GCF_019279795.1). NCBI lineage: Eukaryota > Metazoa > Chordata > Ceratodontiformes > Protopteridae > Protopterus > Protopterus annectens. Next base: position 153,900,950 of record NC_056740.1, read on the forward strand.
TATTAAAAGACTGCAAACTGAATAATAAGAAAATGCCTTAGAAATCAACTGGCAATCACACCATTTTCCAGTTCATATCCACTCACATACATACATAAACACACATGTACACAGTCATATATACATATTTATAATATAGTATATACTATCTGTGTATGTGTGTGTGTGCATGTGTAAGTGTGAGTGAGTGTGCGTGTGTGTGTGCCCTTGTGTGCATGTGCATTTGTATTTGTGTGCTACTAAGCAACATGTGAAACCAACTGGGCACTATTTTTTATAGCTAACAAAAGCTATCTAATCAGAGCACATCTAGAAAAACCTATTTCCAGTCCACTGCTATGAAACAGATGCCAACAGAATGTAGTTGAACAGAACATGGATACTAATATGCATGTATGGCCAGCAAACTTGATTTACACTTACATTTGCACATAACAGATTAATTTAGATGAAAATAATTATATGAAGTATGACAGTAGTCAAGTTTTATTTTCTTTTTTTATCAAAACAAAAGCAATGTGCATTAGGGGCTATCAGAGGTTCAGAAATTTCAGACATCGCAGTTCTCTAACTTTGTTTTGAAACTTATTGTGCGGGGCACTGACACCCACCTTTTTAATTTAAGTTTCTGATACTTCTGGAAATAATTATTGGCTAGCACACAATCATCCATATATACTGTGCCAGAATTAAATGGTGAAAGCACCAGACAAATATTCCTGTGTGTGTGTGTGTGTTTGTGTGTGTGTGTGTGTGTGTGTGTGTGTGTGTGTGTGTGTGTGTGTGTGTGTGTGTGTGTGTGTGTGTGCACACGCGTGTGTGTGTGTGTGTGTGTGTGTGTGTGTGTGTGCTTTCTAGAAGGGCTAAACATTTCATCTTCTGGCAGAGCTCAGTGTTACTTTACAAAGTGTATCCCCAACCAAGGGCATAAGCACAAATCCTTAATGTCTCCTTCAGGAACAGTAAAAAATCAGTACAGCAAAACTGTGTAATTCATCCCCCTCTCATGGATCAATAACTCAATGAAGTGATTACAAGGTCTTGCAGGCTAATTTCTCGTTCATACCTTCAGTGTGCTCTCTGTGGTACTTTCTGCTAAAACTTACACACACTACAGCTTCAACTCTGCAGCTCTGGGTGAAGGTGAAATAAATTTCAAAGAAGTCTTTAAAAGTACAGCAGTCAAATATTTGAATAATAATGAAATAATGTACAGAACCCTCATTAAATAGATCTGAATCTTGCAGCCTAACTACTTGAGTGCATCTATATTTTAGAGAACTCAGCTCTTTTGGATTGCTGCAATTACTTATACTATGCAGTCCTGGAAGAGCATTGCCTTAGAGGAGCTGTAGTCATGATTCAAACTTGTTACAGATATGAAGTATATTAAATCATGAGGTGCACACTTGCATATGATGTGTGGTTGTAAGCAAACCGTTTAATCTCAGGTCAGAAGTGCAGCCATGGTATGTACATTTGGCTAGTCTTACGTACCAGTGGATGCAGAAGCAGGGAACAAGAACAATCTCTTCCTGTTCCTTCTATCACATTTCTGTACTCCACAATGAACGTGTCAACATTTACTATCAACCATGGTTGGGGGGGGGGGGTTGGAGTTGCAATAATGGCTAATGTATTTTCCTCACAGTCAAAAAATACAGGATCTGATTCTCACCTTTGAAAGGGAGATTGGCTAGGCTTTAATTGGTCCACAAGGGCAGCTAGTCTTGTACTATAAACCTTTGCTAATGCATAACATCAGCTATGTACAAGAGCCCTTCCTGATCGTCTGCTCTACCTCTTCGGACACCTGGCATAGGTTTATAGTATATAAAGTTTATAGTAGGTTATTAGGCTAATGGGCCTAGAGCCCTTACAAGCCTAGCCATATTTACCTGATTTGCCTCAATTGTTGGTGGTTAGATGAGTGCAATTCACAGAGGGAAAGGTCTATGGTAGTTAATACCCACTTCCTTCAGTAGAGACATGGGCACCACCCCAGGAGTGAATTTGCAGTCACCCATTCATTGATCTAGGTTGCATTTGAAGAGGGTCAGGGAGGGGTTTTGTTTCATGTGAACTGGAAGCAAGTGTCCGTCTCTGGGATATGTATCTATCTCTCCAGTATAACCTGTTCATGACAGAGGTTAGGTTAAGATCCCTGGAGTGACCCTTCTGCAGTTTGATTTACAAATATGTAGCATTTCCATCAGGGCCGGGTCAGAGACTGCCCTGTAAGCCAGGCACAGGTCACCCCTTAGCAACCTGTAGGAGACAGAATACAATGACAGGGCTTTCAGTATTTCTGTGTAAGACTTGTTTTGTGTACCTTGTAATTTCTTGGTGAAAAAAACTCTGTGGTTTCTCCAGTTGTTGCAGGTGTCTGGTGAGGTGCATGCAAAAGAGAGCATTTTACTCAATTACTGGTCTAATGAGGGCTGAGTATAATGGCATTATAACATCCTTGGATCTAGATGTGATGCCTTTCATTATATGATGTGCCACATAGAAGAATTTCCTTACTGCTATGGGGATGTAGTGGTCAGAGTTTAGATTGCTATAACCTGAGTACCCAGATCACTGGATCCACACTTAGGGGGGATGCTGTCTATAATGTAATTAGCAGGGATGTTGGCTTTCACAAAGGGAATAATAATGTATTTTTCCTGCATTTAGCTTTAATCTATGGCTTTGGCACAAATCATTTGTCTATGTTAACTCTGTCGCAGCATATTAACATTGTTGAGGGACTCAATGATTGCTCCCAATTTTCAATCGTCAGCAGACTTCATCAGCCACAGAAAGTCCAAATTTGTCTGGACTTCTAAGAAATAAATTCTGAGCAGTAAGGGACCCAGCACAGATCGCTGTTGTACCCCACTGGTGACTGGTCTTTTGATAGAGATGAAGTCACCCACTTTGACAGTACGTATTATGTCAGTAAGCTAGTTGGCTACCCATCTTGCAATATAGGGGTTAATTCTCAACTTGGAGAGTTTCTCTACAATATCTGAGTGGGGGATTGTTGGCTAGGTCAAGATAGGTGGTATGCACTATCTTTCCCTCGTCCAGGGTCTTGGTGACTTTCTTGAAGAAGTCAGCCATGTTTAACAGTCATGATCTACCTTTAATGAATCCAAACTCGGTTGAGTCCAAAGTTTGATTACATATTCTAACCGATCCCTGCAGAATAGAGGCCTGCAAACAATTTTAATACAAACAGGGTAAGTGTACACAGAGCAGAAAAGGAAATCCTAGTATAGCATGATCCTGACAACTACAATGGCTATTTTGAACACCATCATACCTCTCAACTGTACAGATTTCACAGTATGTCCAGATTTTTGCCTCATATTTTTGGTCTGTTTTTCATTAAATTGTGGTTTTCTGGCAAATAATCGAAAACTAAAGTCAGAAAATAATGACAGACATTTGAGTTTCAGACTTTATACCCTTCAAAAAATTCATTCTAATGCAAAATGTGCTATTTTATTAATACGTACAATTGCTCCTATTTTTGGTCCTTTGTCCCCCATTATTTATGGCTCTGTCCAGATTTCTTGCTGATAGAGATTGAGAGGTGTGACCGCCATACTCACTGTTCCACACATTTTCCAATATGCACTAGTGATATTGTGTCTCTCCACTGACTACTAGTCCTTCACTGTACCCTCAGGAGATCTAATCTGGCAAATCTGTTCCTCTGTGCTGCTCCTGTGGTTGACTCCCCAGGGACTGGATTTGCTAATCTCCATTTTATAGTAAGGCCTGGAGGCCTAATTTTTTTATTTGTAGAGTTCACAAAGACTCCTCTCTGTTCAAAAGTCTGGATCTACAGTACCCCTTGAATATTATCAGTGATGATTTTGCAAAAGTAATAAGAAAAAAACATTAGCATAATGGCTGGGTCATAAAAGTTTGGTGATAAATATGTAATTCAATAGCATAAACCAGCCTATTAGACTTTTTTAAACATAATAATGGATATTTATAAAGCACAAAAATGTGGTAATTAGAAATGCAAGTGTCATGTTGATGGGTATTGTCTATGTAACATAACTTAACATCATGCTACAGACAAAATGCTCATATTTCTGCACATTTCTTGTACTGCATGTCATAACTTCTATATTTTGTCCCGTCCTCCATCTACCTCCCTTCTTCCTTTCCTATTTCATCTTATTTTAAAAGCATCTTAATTATTAAAGTGATATATCATGGCATGTTTTGGTGTTAGTTATGCTAGGATTTACTCACACCAAGTGTAGTCGCTCAGAAGAGAAATGCCTGAGTGAGCAAACTTCAAGTCATGCATGAGTAAATCTTTTCATAACCCATGCCCAAACATTTATTTATTTATTATTTATTTTATTTTACATTTGTTGACTGGGATTATCTGACTGAGCTGAAGACCCCTTTTTCAGTGGAGGCCCGGGGAGAAAAGCTCCAACATATTATACAATTTTCATTATAAATTAGCATTAAACAGCAATGTTACAGGATTATTACAAGGCATTAAGTAGCAATACAATGTTATACAGTGTCAATAATCAGGAATATATTATAACTATTTCAAGATGTATAAAAATAAATATGTCATTAAGATGAATATAGTTTTTGGGGTAAGTGGTTACAAAAACCCAGTTTTATCATAATGTAGTTGCATTAAGGCAAGACAATTACAATAGAATGTTTCTCTGAGGCAATTTGCTTAAAATATTTTAGAAGACAGTAGAAAGAGTAGCCAAGGAAGATTAGAGGGAGCCAGTAAGAAGAGTGAGTTAAGGGCAGAAAGTAGATTAAGGTATGGAAAGTATGGGATGTTAAGGAGGGAGAGTGCAGTGGCAGGACCAGTGACTTTTAAAGTTCTCTTTGGTGGCTGTCTTAAATTGTTTAGGATGTGTAAGGGTCCTAATTTCTGGTGGGACCCTATTCCAGGCAATAGTGGGATGATAGCTGTACATGTTGCGTCCAAATTTAGACTTAGATTTGTAGATTTGTGTAGGTCTTGGTTAGAGCTTTGGAGAGGTCTAGAGGCAGAAAAATGGGAGATGAGAGGGGATAGTGCTGGGCAGTAGGAAAGCTGGCATTGGATAGAATGGATGATCTGGAGCTGAGAGGGAAGAAGCCGGCAGGGTAATTCAAGCCAGTTTAGGTGTTTTAGAGAGAGACAATGATGGGATTTGTAGGTTTGTTGGGCATCAGATCTAGCTACCTTGTTGTAGGTAGATTTGAGTTTGGTCAGGAGTGCTGAGTTAAGATTTGTGAGTATTTGAGAGTCGTACATTAGACTGGGTAGAAGGTAGGTAAGAGAGAGAGTAACCTTGGCTTCAGAGGTAAAGAATTTCTTGTTATGGTAAAGGAGCCCTAGTTATGAATGAGTCTTTTTCATACAGTTATTAACATGCAAGTCAAATTTAAACTGATCGTTGATGTTTATACCTAAGAGCTTAGTGCTGGATTCTGCCTGAATGGGAGTACTATTAAGGGACTCTATGGAGAAGGAGGGTTTAATATTGTTGAACTTTTTAGGTACGAAGAGTAACAGCTTTATTTTTATAGGGTTAAGGATGAGCTGGTTATTGGAGAGCCATGTTTCAACTAAGTTAAAAGATGCCTGAGTACCTGAGAAGAACTTAGAGGGAGAGTTGGTTGTGGTGATGACTGTCATCTGCATATTGCACTAAAGATAACTGAGGACAGGAGGTATAGAGCTGATTAGTAAAGATATTAAAAAGTAAAGGTCCTAGGATAGACCCTTGAGGTACACCCATTTTTACAGGGAGAGGAGGGGAGAATGCAGAGTGCTATCTCACTGATTGAGATCTATCAGTGAGGGAGCTGGAGAACCATGCAACAACATCAGAGGAGAAGTTGAGGTTATGCAGTTTGTCCAGCAGAAGATAGTGTGCAATAGTGTCTAAAGCTTTTGAGAGGTCCAAGAATAGGCAATAAATATGTTTATGGTCGTCCATGGCTATAGAGACAGTGTTGAGGAAGGATAATAGAGCTGTAGTGGTGCTATGTTTAGGTCTGAAGCTGTGTTGAGTGGGTGTAAGCAGATTTCCTGTATTAGATACTGCATAACTTGTTTATGAATGCATTTTTCTAGTACTTTAGAGAGAGGGGAGAGGAAAGTGATAGGTCTAAAGTTGGAGATATCAGAGGAGTTGCCTCCTTTTGTGTATAGGTAGAGTGTAGCATTGTTTCCAGATGGAAGGGAGTTTAGATTCAGAGATAGAGTGATTGATTAAGTTAGATACAGGGAGAGCAAAGAGTCAGCTGCTAGTAGAAGAAAAGAGGAAGGAATATTGTCAGCTGATGCTGAGCATGGTTTTAATTTAGAGAGGAGAGTTTTGATGTAACTAATAGGTACAGGTTTGAGGGAGAAAGTATTTGAGGAGACAGTATTAGGAGTAGATTCAGAAAAGTTGGAGATGTTAGTAGTAGAGGAGTTTAGGTTAGGGTTCAGTATAATACATAATACATTACTTTAATGCTGCGACATGCATTTATTTTAGGTTATATTTTGCAGTGTTAGTATTCTTTGATTTATTCTTTTATTTTATTGTAGTATACTGCAACTCAGAAAAGTAGTCTCTCTCTCTCTCTCTCTATATATATATATATATATATATATATACCTATACACATTTATTTTTTTTTGTTCCCTTTTGCTTCATCCAATGGCACTCCTACCCCAGTGCCCCAAGTCCAGTGCCTGGTCTATACGCCTCTTCCATCATTCTGGACTTGCTCTGTTATAGGCTGTGTGAATCATAAGAGTATCCTGGGAGGTGTCAGCTGTCAATCATTAGCCAGGAGAGTTTTACATTATGACTTATCTTCCCCCGCTTCACTCATCGACTCAATGTCTGAGGGCTACCCTCCACTTTGGACCATACCCCCACCCCTCAGTGAGTGTCATTGATGAGTGCCTTCCCCTAGTATGGGTGTGCACATCCCTCCTTGTCAGTGCCTCAGATTTCCCAAGCTGGGAATCAAACCTGGGTTACCTGACCCATAGTTAGGGTTTTATCCCTCTATGCCATGGTGCTGGCTAGAAATGTATTCTATATTTTGAGGCCATCTGCAAGTGGTTGTGTTAAATATTGTAAATCTGTGTGTATGTGTTTGTATGCATGTGTGTGTGTGTGTTTGTTTGGGCACATGTATATGAATATGTACATGTACATCTGAAATACATATTAAGCTATAATGCATATTTGTAACAAGGAAACACAACCACATATTCAAGAGGAAGGGAGAATTTACATAAGGATAAGCAACATGACATTGTTTAGCAGAATCTGTTTGACAAATAGCGTGTTGCAGAATCTCTTTGAATAACATTTTCTGTTACAAGATATGGAAATTTTATATCCCTCTGGATTCTCTATGCCTTGCACGGCGTGCCAGATCAGTGCAGGAGCTCTAGCAGGCAATATGTATGCCGTGCGATCCAAGAACAGCCTGCAGAGGTGTGCACGAGTGCTCCTGCACTAGTCCTGCATGGACTAAGCCCCTGTATGCAAATCACCCCATTTGCAGGAGAAATCCATGCAAATGAGGTGAATTTGCGATCCAGGAAGCATGCGACCGGCCGTGCAGGACTAGTGCAATCTGCAGAAATGTACTCGGTTACTAACCGAGTACATTTCTGCAAAATCCAAAACAGAGCTGTGACAGCTCCAAATAAAGGCTGCATATAAGTTAGGAAGCATGCCAATGGCCAAGTATAAGGCCGTTGGCATTGCAAACAGCCAAAAAAACTAAAAATATCAACTTTTAGTTTTTTTTAGCCGATCTCAGCTGTTTGAGCATAGGGCAGCGGTGCGCAAACGGGATCGGGGGAAAAGAACAAAATAAACCTAAATTAAGCAGTCTAACTAAAATCACTATTCTGCCATGCAAGTCAATAGCAGACAGAAAACAACATGGGCAGTAAGTAGTAGTGGTTGCTAAGTGGGGAGGCTCAGTGTGAGATATGTAACTAAGCATTAGCAGGCAATCATATGCAAATGAGGGGAATGATAGTGAATCCCAGTTTTCCCCAGCATGCTAGTCAGGTCCCCACAGTGTATAAGTAGGAATAGCTTGGTGCAAGCCTAGGAGTTAGGTGACATCATGGGGGTGTGTGTCAGGCATACTGTAAGTGGATTGGAGCCCTGTGGCTCGGGTTTGCTCATAGCTTAGCACAGCTAAGCTAGGGGTGTGTCTGAATCTGCCCAGCACTCTTTACATTGCCTAAGCGGGTGTGCATGCCGCGCACCAGGTTTTAAAGAATGAAAAAAAAAGTGAAACCAGGAAATAGCAGCACTGTGCACATTTGAGCACTCTGTTTGTGTGGTGCGCCCCCAGGCTTAAACAGGAAGGCAATGCCAAGGGAAAACAGCAGTAGGAAGGTAATGAAGGATAGCTAGCATAGCTGGCAGGTGAAATGTATCAGAATCAGCCAATTACACAGGCAGCATACAGTCCAGCCCAGAACACTACTATAAACTATGCAACCACCTTCCCCTCTGGTTTTTCCTACACTCTACTCCACCGGTGTATACAAGCGGGGAAATTTTAACAAACAAACCTACAAAATGAGAGGGGCTGCAGCAGGCAACATAGAACAACATGTGCCAGAGGCTGAGGGTGGTGAGGATGTGAATGCTGCTGATCTACCCACAGTGAGGAGACGGAAATGTAGTAACAGTCAGGTGTGCCCCCACCAGTCCTGTTTAGAAATATAGAAATAGTCAGGTGTGCCCCCCCCATCCTATGCAGAAATGTAGTAACAGTCAATGCCAAATGATCAATGGATACCCTGCAGAAACAGCATGCTACCTGTAGGTGTACAACACAAAGGTCAGCACTACAGTACAAACTACCTGGACTCGATCCACACATTCAATCCAGATGGGCATACTGGGCATGCTCACACACTTACAGAAATGAAGACAATGTCAGTCAACAACATACTGAAAGGTCATACTGGGCATGCTCACACTTAAGCACATGAAGGCCATGTCTGCAAACACCAGTGGACCAGACAAATCTGGCAGTCGCAGATGTTAGTGCAGACATTCCTCAGTATGCACCACTCATGCCTTACACACACAGTGGATAGGAATACAGACATATATTTGAGGTCAACACACTATAATAAGGCAAAGGTAGACATACATAGATGTGTGGAAGAGGGTGACTGTGACAAGGAGCCATCCAGGCCTGTCCCACCCAGCACACAGCCAAAGGGCCACAACCACATGAGGTTCAGATGTCACTCACTGCAGATACTAGCCACCGGTATCTGTCAGCATTACAGACTATGTGGTGCACATGCTAGCTGTGCAACATGACTGAACAAGGAAGTAGTCATCTAGCAGCTGTATACACGTACCTGTGAAATATGACCATCCATGCACACACACTGCCCTCCCCATAGCCCTACTATGACAAGCCTGCTGAGGTCATCCACTGTGAAATACACCTTCGGGAGCACTGTAGCCCAGTAATCTCTGTGGCACATCCCATAACTGCATACTGCTGTAGTGTGATAAACTAGTTAGGTAGGAGTTCCAATCCCAGAAATGGCAACTGTGTGTGTTTGTGTGTTTGTCTGTGTAGAGAGCAATGCTTTTTAGGGTAGTCACACTCCCTACAACTGAAATGCTCTACTTTGGTAAGGCTGCTCTCATCCACCTAGAAATAGATGTCTGGGAAGATTGAAGCCCAGTAATCTCTGTAGAGTGTACCATAACTGCTTACTGCTGTAGTGTGATAAAATAGTTAGGTAGGTGTTCTAATCCCAGACTTGGCAAGTGTGTGTGTGTGTGTGTGTGTGTGTGTGTGTGTGTGTGTGTGTGTGTCTGTGTACAGAGCAATGCTTTTTAGGGTAGTCACACTCCCTACAATTCAAATGCTCTACTTTGGTAAGGCTGCTGATGTCATCCATCTAGAAATACACCCCTGGGAAGGATATAGCCCAGTGATCTCTGTAGCACGTGCCATAACTGCATACTGCTGTAGTGTGATATAGACCTCTGGTAGGGTTCTATTCCCACCCATGGCAGTTCTGGATGTTTTGTGCGTGTTTCAATGTCTGTGTAAGGAGCAATGTATTTTGGGCTAGTCACACTCAGTACATTTCAAATGCCTTACTTTGGCAATCCTGTTGATGTCATTCAGTGTGAAATACACCTTTGGGGAATGAGTTCTTCTGTAATCCCCGTGGTGCATTTTATAACAGCTTCATGCTGTAGTGTGATATAGACCTCTGTTAGGGGTTCTATACCCACACATGTTGGTTGTGGATGTTTTGCATGTGTTTCAATGTCTGTGTAGGGAGCAATGCATTTTAGCCTAGCCACACTCACTGCAATTTGAATGTCCTACTTTGGCAATCCTGCTGATGTCATTCCTTGTGAAATACACCTTTGGGGAATGAGTTCTCCAGTAATCCCCATGGTGCGTCCTATAACAGCTTCATGTTGTAGTGTGATATGGACCTCTGTTAGGGGTTCTATACCCACACGTCGGTTGTGGATGTTTTGTGTGTGTCAATGTCTGTGTATGGAGCAATGCATTTTAGCCTAGCCACACTCACTACAATTTGAATGCCCTACTTTGTCAATCCTGCTGATGTCATCCAGTGTGAAATACACCTTTGGGGAAAGAGTACTCCAGTAATCTCCATGGTGAGTACTATAACTGTGTAGTGCTGTAGTGTAATAAACTAGTTAGGTAGGAGTTCTAATCCCAGACATGACAGGTGTGTGTGTGTGTGTGTGTGTGTGTGTGTGTGTGTGTGTGTGTGTGTGTAACTCCTATCCTGTGTGGAGGTGGTTGTGAGTGTATAACAACTGGGCCCAATGTGCAGCGGGTTTTGCTAATTTCTATATTGTGGCCCTAGTATATATCACAATGTTCACTGTACAGGGATAACAGATGTGAAGTAGCCGAGAGGCTGGGGAGCAAATCTATACCCATACATGTGACATCAAGGTCAGGCAAACAAAGCTAGCAACCCTAGTATTACCCAGAGAACAATCTCAACCCATGTCTTACACACACACACACACACACACACACACACACACACACACACACACACACACACACACACACACACTTGCCTAGTCAACAGCTGCTATGTTGGTAGTACACTGCATATTGCCCACTGATAGAATCTATGGAGTGATTGCAGTGGCCTACAGAGGGCATGGCAACCTGTTCATCTGTCCAATAGGCATGTACATGCAGACAATGCACCTTCCCCCTGTTTCCCACTGGACACCTGCAACACCTGTGGTGCCATCAAATGTGACCCACAAAGGACATACCATGCCTGAAAACATACCCTGTATGGACAGCTGCCACTGACACCAGGGAATGCTGGTAGCATGCTATCAAAGTAGGTGCAGGGTAAATCTGCTGTCCATTACCAGTTCCCACCACATGAGGCCAGGACTGGCACATCTGTTGATAATCTGTGTACACAAAATGGGCCAGACACCCCTGGTACAGTTCCACATGTCACTGTAAATGCATGTGGGAGGTGTGCACATCACAGACACCATCCATGTCATGGACTAAGGTACACATACATGGCAAGCAATGCACAGCATTGGCCACATGCAATACTCACCCAGGTGACTGGATGGTGAATACAATACCCACTTATGTGGGCAAATCAGGAAATTACACCCCTGAGCCACAATGCAGATCATTGTCATGTGGCCTGATGCTAAGGGATACCCATCACCTAGCCTTGTATAGTGGTCTGGTACAGTTGACCACTACACACCCGTGAATCAATGCACCCATGCATGTCAGTACTGGCACCATGTGTGTGTGTGTGTGTGTGTGTGTGTGTGTGTGTGTGTGTGTGTGTGTGTATGTGTGTGTGTGTGTGTGTGTGTGTGTGTGTGTGTGTGTGTGTGTGGTGTGTGTTTTGTATGATGCATATGTTCACATTCACACTCACTACAACCCCCATTGGCATACTGAAGCATGCTGTCTGATGTCAGACACCTCCCCATACCCTTTGCCCATATAACCTCCGTATGACCCCTGTCGTGCATGTGATACCTGCACAGTAATGTGTTGTGGCAATCTCACTAGTAATGAGTTGTATTCCTGGCCCTGCCAAGTGTGTCAGTGTGTGTGAGTCCCTGTGAGAATGTGGCTGTGTTGACGCTGGCACCTGTTCATGCAGACAGGCAAGTGTACTACACCTACTGAATAGCTACCATATCCCTGTTGCAGATGTCACTCACCATCACATATACATTCTGAGGGCTCCACAACATGTAACCTATGTGGCGCATCCAATAACTGCATAGAAATGTGAAAGTACTACATAGTCATCAGAGATTTGATACCCTGTGCTGGTAGGTGTGTGACACAAACATGCTTAAGTTTTACTCTCCCACCCATCCTTGATTTGTCTTTGCACTGTCTGCCTCTCTCACTCCCTCTCTGGTGGATGTGGAGGCCTACACCTGCTTTGCTTAGACAGCAACATGTGTATTTTAAGTGATGCTCATGATCAGCTGATGGCCTCTGCACCAATTACAGCCCTCCTCTAGCTGATTGCATGTGGAACAGCTGTGGTAAAATTTCCATAGCCAGTTGCATGAAAACACACTCCAATATCTAGGAACATCATGTTGGTGTTGGGCCTTTTCATTCACTGTGAGCAGGAACTCGATCTATTGTTTGGCAAGCAGCATCTCAGCTGGATTGAGGATTTACCTCTAACAACATACACTGCGGAAACAGGGCAACACACAGCAGGCGGATGTGCCTGACCTGACTACAGACTGTAAGTGCTGCTATACTGCATTTGGAGTAATGGTGGTTTAACAGTGTGTGTGTGGATATGGCTTTCCTATATGTTTTAATACCTGCCATGTCAGTGTTATGTTTATGAGGAATCCCAATCTGTAGGGTCATCTGCAGACTGGGCAGTGTGTGGTGCCTTTGGTTTCATGTGTTACCCACAGAGCATCTATCTGTGAACTGGAGAAAGTAGTGTGAGGATTGCGGTCTGTAGATGATGAAGGCCATGACAGTTACTGACTTCATATCCCTCATAAAACATATGTTGCAACAAACCCTGTACAACAGTAAATGTTATCACAGCAACATGTTAATATTGGCCCTGTGTATGTGCTTCCAGCCACAACTCTGTCAACTTTGTACATATGTCATGCATTAAGAGGTGCATATGTGCTGTACACAATAATTAGTGTCATCATATCTGATAACAAGACAGTGAGATACCGGACTGCTACACATGTTATGTACAGTAGAGGTTATATTTGATGACATAACTTGGACATTCTGTGGTTGTGTGTACAGTATTGAGGACTGTGTACTTATGGTGAATGTTGATAGTGTGTGTATTGTTAATATGTACTTTGGCCTGTGTACAGACTGCTGTAGATGTCATTGTTCTTGGTCCCATCCTATCTGATTTTACATGCTGCTCCACTGTATGTTACTGGATTGGCTTACATGTTTGTAGGGCCATACACACACATGTCCCATACCACAGACAGGCATCAGACCACACTGTGTAGCAGCCCAGTATATGTGGGGTTGGTGTGTGAGTGGCACATATGAGGTTGGTGTTGAACAGATAGTCCATATACTGTAATATTATGCTAGCTTACCATATGTGGCGGTGGCTGTGTTTACATTGGTTATGGTTATGCACTTTCACACAGGTGTATCTTACCCTGTGCTGTGACATGTCTGTAGAGCCTGCTATATATGCAGGTACATGTGCATTCCCCCATAGGAGATGTAGGCCAGTGTTGAGCCAGTCTGCCTGTAGCCTGCACAGTGCTTTGTTACATGCCTAGCAGTTTAGTGTACTTACCCAGTGAGATGTCATGCCCAGATACTTGCCAGATGTACTGCTGCTGGGCCTTAACAGTCATGTATGTCAGACAGAGCAGTGGGATGCTGTACAGATGTATGTCAATATCTAGTGGGTAGTATGTGGCCATGCACCTCTGTACCAGTGGTTATTATGTGTCAGGACAGACAGGAGTGTGTGAATGCATAACCTATGGGGGAAATGTATACCATTCATTATGTGTTATACCCATCTACATGGCTGTTAACATGTTAAAACAGGAATGCAGGCAAGAGGGCTTGAGGCACACACACAGTAGTAGTTTCCAAAGTTTATTCTTCAGACTTTGCTTCAAACAAACGATAAAAATAATAAAAAACAGTAACCATAAAGTGCTTTTCGTCTCACCCCTTAGTGAGACTTCATCAGACAGTTGCAACAAGAATGTTTCAAACAATATATACAAGTTCAAACCACATCAACTTCCTCCAATCAAAAGGCAAACCCGACCCCAAGGTAAGCAGGAATAAACAATTAACCCATTGTATGCTTCTTTAAAAATCCAGCTTCTTGTAAAACAAATATGTATGCAGTAAATATATTTGTATATGTGTAAATATAAACATAGCTCATCAGTTCGAAAACTCTCTTAAAAGACCTTTTAAAAGTATATTCAGAAATATTTAAAAACCATGCTAACATTAAAACCAATAGTTAAGGTAACAGTAAAAAGTGAGAAGTCAAGAATGAAGTGTAAAATTGAAAACAGTATAAAATAAAATACTTTACCACTGTGTGAAAAAGTATTAAGATCTTAAATAACTTTCAGTAGTAGTTAATAATGACAGTTCTAAAAAGCAGGATGAAGAAATATATAACGAAACACTTATATTAGCACATGTTGTCTGAATTTAAAACCATCAAGCTAAAAAGCTATAATGACTGGAGCGGAGAAAACCATCCTGTAAAGGACATCCGGTGAATATGATAAAAGATGAAATAAGAGTGTACACATTCACAAAAACAACTCTAAATGCAAACACATTCATGTGTAGATAACAACTAAGTGAATGTGAATAACCATGTATATGTATAAACATGTATATACCTAACTGAACAAATAAGTACATTTTTGACTATTTAGATAAATATTTAACATACCCTGTTTAAGCAAAAATATGAAACCTTTCTTGTAGGCTGAAGTGAATAAGATATACATTCACCTCATTAAACTCTTTAGTTTAAGGATGCAAGATATGGAATAAACTTCATTCAGTCTTGACGGGTAGCAGACCCTAGTACGAAGTTGCCATATTAATTCCAGTTTTTCTAGGAATAATGAACTAGGGCCACCCCTTCCATCACTCGTAACCTGGTCAATCACTCTAAATTTGAAAGAGTGTAATGGGAAAGCACTCACATGTCTAGCCAGAGCATTTTCCTGCTTTGATGTTCTAATGCTGTAAAGGTGTTCGTAAACCCTTTCTTTTAGTTTCCTGTCCGACTTCCCAATATAAAAAGCTGGGCAGGCTTTACATTGGGCTAAATAGACTATACTTTTAGTATTACAGTCAAATTTACCCTTTGATGCATAGGGCACTCCTCTGCTCGAGAAGTTGACCCCAATCTCCATGAAGGGGCATTGGGGGCACATGTTACACTTTATCATCCCTTTCCTCCTGCTTCCAAAATTGTCTTCCTTCCTAGTCTGTAATAAGCTTTTTAAATTCCTGCCATGTCTAAAAACTACTCTTGGGGGGGTCCCTCAATTTAGCATATAAATTGTGGTCAAGGACTATTAAATCCCAGTTCTTATTAATGATGTCTTTGATATCATAACTATTACTACTAAAAGTAGTAATAAAAGTGGACCCTACTAAAGGAGCATCATCATGAACCATCCGAACTTGGTTGATTTCCATTTGTTCCTCATTAATTTTAACCCCCAGTATATCCTTTCCATTCTATTGACATATATTTACACATATACAAATATATTTACTGCATACATATTTGTTTTACAAGAAGCTGGATTTTTAAAGAAGCATACAATGGGTTAATTGTTCATTCCTGCTTACCTTGGGGGCGGGTTTGCCTTTTGCTTGGAGGAAGTTGATGTGGTTCGAACTTGTATATACTGTTTGAAACATTCTTGTTACAACTGTCTGATGAAGTCTCACTAAGGGGTGAGACGAAAAGCGCTTTATGGTTACTGTTTTTTATTATTTTTATCGTTTGTTTGAAGCAAAGTCTGAAGAATAAACTTTGGAAACTACTACTGTGTGTGTGCCTCAATCCCTCTTGCCTGCATTCCTGTTTTTGCAGTTACCTGTTTCAGTATTTCAAGTCTGTCTAGTGTGTTAGCTGGCATGGAGGGGACACTAGAGGCTACAGTATTTAACTCACAGGAGGGGAGTACGGACCCGCTAATGTTATTGGTGGGCAAACTACTGGAACGAGTGGATTGTTTAACAACTAGAGTGGAATCACTGGTTACTACCACATCATCCTCCCGAAGTCCTGGCATAGACGCTAACCTTGACGAACCTGGGTTCAACATTGTGGATGGATGTGCAAATGGTAATGATGAACCATTACTTGATGTCAGCATACATGCTACTTCAACAGAACCGGTTGGTGGAAATACAGTGGTTGAAAAAGCAGCAGACCCAGTAGAGGCTGAACCCTTGGGGCTTATTAGGACTTTCAACTCTGGGGTTACAGGTTGGCTACAGAAGTGGCCAACATTGTTTGAACCGACGAGTAGTACTCGGAGGGGAGACCTGGCTGAAGGGACACAGAACTCTGCTGTGGATATCACCACTGACTTGAAGAACTTGGATGGAATGTTGGTGAAGTATAAAAAATTACAGTTAGAAATTTCATATTTTAAAGAATGTACTAGTGAAGGTATTGTCCCTAAAGGACTGAGGTCCTGGCAATATCCAAATGGCCTCATTCAAGGTTCACAATTCCATGAGGAGTTATTGAAGTTGTTTAATAGACACGGTTTGGAATTATTGGACATGATGAGTAAACACTATAGAATGGTGACTGAAGCCCTTTTAAAAGAGGCGACTGCATTAGATAAAAAATAAGAAGAAATGCTGATTTTTCATGGTACAAATTTGAATATGATAGATGCCTAACTAGTATAGACCAGCATATTACCAAACTAAAAGTCACTAAAATAAAGAAACTGAACAGGGATAGGGAAGCATATGCATCTGGCTCTGCTTATCCTAACCCCCCACCATCATAAACTGGTCAGGCCCTTGGCCGAATTTTTGGATCAACGAATGGTACCGGTTATCAAGCTGGGGTCAACCCTGGGTTAGATGGCAACAGGGGCCAGCGTCCGCCCCTACGTGAGCAGGCCCGTAGGCACCTCAAGGGAAACTACACGAGGCCGGAATGAAACTGGTAACCAATATAGGAATAATAACAACAACTTTGGAAACCATCAGAATTTTCGGTCACAAGCCTCAGGGTACAACCTGAGGCAGGGTCTTCCCAGGGTGAACTACAGGAAATTGAGCAGGTATTGGTATCGGACCCACAACAACCCAGTGTGGAGAACAAACTTTGAACTGGTATACAATAGCCAAGGTGACTTTAAAATTTTTAATTTTTCCACACTGAAAGTGAGCATTGAGCTAGCAGATTTATTAGCGAAAGGATTAACCTTTGTTCCATCTCACAAAGCCTCCTTTGGTGAAACTATAATTGACTTAAAATTATTCACAAGGAAGCTTAACTTTAGTTACTTGTTTGGGGCTAGACAACAACCTCAGAATCTGTTCTTTGTACATAGTACCTATTGCCCCCCATTACACCCGACATTAACAATGTTTGAACATGTTTGTGAAGTAGACTTATTTAACTGTATTTGTGTACAAAATCAAAGTAAAGGGAAGGGTCACAACGTTACTAAGGAAGAAGAACTAGCACTTAATTTGGTTAAACAGGCACGGGTGAGGATGATGCAACCTGACAAGGGTGGAGGACTGGTTATAATGAATAATGATGAATATGTCAATAGAATGGAAAGGATAGTAATGACTGAAGCATACACGGAGGTGTCCCGTAACAAATTAAATATCGCTTACGGGAGAATTTGTGCTAACTTAGAAGAACTGCTTATTGAGGCAAGGATTGACATGGATATATACAGTTTCTTATGTATGCCAGCACTTAGAATTCCAACTTTGTTTGGACAAGATCCACAAGAGTGTCTCGGACCCACCAATGAGACCTCTTGTGGATTCCAGGAATAGCATCACTTACCCATTAGCCAAATATATTGACCATTTTTTGCAGAAATATGTAAAATTACAAAAACAGATCTGCAAGGACTCATGGTCCTTTTTAAGGAGTATACAGGATTTACAGTTTAATGAGGGCTTCAATTTCCTAACTATAGATGTTAAAGATTTGTACACGTCCATCCCACATGTTGAGGGTGTAGAATGGCTCAGCCTGTTACTGCTAGAACTGGAAGCCCCTAGAAGTTTAACTTCTTTGCTCACTGAACTGTTGGACATAGTGTTGTCTAATAATTATATTACCTTCAACAACAGGTTTTTCGTCCAGTCCAATGGTGTAGCAATGGGCTCCCCATGTGGAGCCAGCTTCGCCAACCTAGTGATGGCTTCTTCGGAAAGGCAGTTTATTTTAAATGTACCTGAAATTAGAAGCCAAATACACATTTATACAAGATACCTGGATGATATCTTTATGTTGTTTAAGGGTGATGAGATGGAAGCTAACAATCTAGTGACATACCTCAATAATACCACTGTTTTTTTACAGCTCACACATACTTTCCACATGGAAAGAATAGCTTACCTGGATGTTGATTTAAAAAAGGACCTAATTAATGGTTGCTATACAGCTCGTATTTTCAGGAAAGATACCTACTCGAATGCTTTTTTACATTTTGACAGTTGTCATCCACTATTTCAAAAGCATTCAGTGGTAAAAGGCCAATTGGTAGGAGCAGCTCGGATGGTTTCCACACAAGAAGAGTTTTTACTAGAATGTAATCAACTTCAGGATATGTTTATCAAGAGGGGATACCCTCTATCTATGGTTAGGGAACTGGTAAGAGAAGTACAAAACAAGAGGCATAGGGGCATGTACCAACCTATACTGGGGGTTAAAATTAATGAGGAACAAATGGAAATCAACCAAGTTCGGATGGTTCATGATGATGCTCCTTTAGTAGGGTCCACTTTTATTACTACTTTTAGTAGTAATAATTATGCTATCAAAGACATCATTAATAAAAACTGGGATTTAATAGTCCTTGACCACAATTTATATGCTAAATTGAGGGACCCCCTAGAGTAGTTTTTAGACGTGGCAGGAATTTAAAAAGCTTATTGCAGACTAGGAAGGAAGACAATTTTCAAAGCAGGAGGAAAGGGATGATAAAGTGTAGCATGTGCCCCCAATGCCCCTTCATGGAGATTGGGGTCAACTTCTCGAGCAGAGGAGTGCCCTATGCATCAAAGGGTAAATTTGACTGTAATACTAAAAGTATAGTCTATTTAGCCCAATGTAAAGCCTGCCCAGCTTTTTATATTGGGAAGTCGGACAGGAAACTAAAAGAAAGGGTTTACGAACACCTTTACAGCATTAGAACATCAAAGCAAGAAAATGCTCTGGCTAGACATGTGAGTGCTTTACCATTACACTCTTTTAAATTTAGAGTGATTGACCAGGTTACGAGTGATGGAAGGGGTGGCCCTAGTTCATTATTCCTAGAAAAACTGGGATTAATATGGTAACTTTGTACTAGGGCTTGCTACCTGCCAGGACTGAATGAAGTTTATTCCATATCTTGCATCCTTAAACTAAAGAGTTTAATGAGGTGAATATATATCTTATTCACTTCAGCCTGCAAGAAAGGTTTCATATTTTTGCTTAAACAGGGTATGTTAAATATTTATCTAAATAGTCAAAAATGTACTTATTTGTTCAGTTAGGTATATACATGTTTATACATATACATGGTTATTCACATTCACTTAGTTGTTATCTACACATGAATGTGTTTGAATTTAGAGTTGTTTTTGTGAATGTGTACACTCTTATTTCATCTTTTATCATATTCACCGGACGTCCTTTACAGGATGGTTTTCTCTGCTCCAGTCTTTATAGCTTTTTAGCTTGATGGTTTTAAATTCAGGCAACATGCGGCTAATATAAGTGTTTCGTTATATATTTCTTCATCCTGCTTTTTAGAACTGTCATTATTAACTACTATTGAAAGTTATTTAAGATCTTAATACTTTTTCACACAGTGGTAAAGTATTTTATTTTATACTGTTTTCAATTTTACACTTCATTCTTGACTTCTCACTTTTTACTGTTACCTTAACTATTGGTTTTAATGTTAGCATGGTTTTTAAATATTTCTGAATATACTTTTAAAAGGTCTTTTAAGAGTGTTTTCGAACTGATGAGCTATGTTTATATTTACACATATACAAATATATTTACTGCATACATATTTGTTTTACAAGAAGCTGGATTTTTAAAGAAGCATACAATGGGTTAATTGTTTATTCCTGCTTACCTTGGGGTCGGGTTTGCCTTTTGATTGGAGGAAGTTGATGTGGTTTGAACTTGTATATACTGTTTGAAACATTCTTGTTGCAACTGTCTGATGAAGTCTCACTAAGGGGTGAGACGAAAAGTGCTTTATGGTTACTGTTTTTTATTATTTTTATCGTTTGTTTGAAGGAAAGTCTGAAGAATAAACTTTGGAAACTACTACTGTGTGCATGCCTCAAGCCCTCTTGCCTGCATTCCTGTTTTTGCAGTTACCTGTTTCAGTATTCCAAGGCTGTTAACATGTTGTCAGGCTTGGTCCACATGTGCAATAAGGGGTTCTGTGTACACCTCTGGACTATCCAGAGTGTTTCAGAATGTCCACATATATTGGCCAATATCTCTGCTGTAGTCCACAGGAGCATTACGTGCTATCAGAGGTACTGTACTATGATGTCCTTAGGATGTCTGTCAGTAGCCAATGGTGCACATGTCTAAAGCAGATGTGACTGCCCACACACACCATGTCTGTGAAGACAATCCCTATTACAGTAGCAATAGTCTACTAATATACCTGCTATACATACCTGAAATCCCCTTGCACTATAAAGTTGGGACTATAGGGGCTGAGGTAGGGGTACACTCCATATTCAGGACATATGGTGAAAATATACGTATATATAATTATCCAGATATCTATATAGATATTTACACATATACATATCGACATATATAGATGGGTATGTATATGTACATAGATATACATATACACACCCAGATATATACATATGCAGAGCAATATATGTCTACACATATACAGATAGTAATACATATGCTCATATACATATGGATATCTACATATATATTAACAGTAGTAGGTATATCAGAATAGATATGTATGCGCATATAGTCATAGATATCTAAATATATACCAACATAACTAGGCATATCTGTACACATAGAATGTGCATACATATATAGCTATATACACATATATCTATATATGGGAACACTTTATAATTTCAAAATTCTAAAATACCGAATTTCAGAGTCCCGAGATCATAAAGCCGAAAGTTTTAAATACAGAAACCCCATTCGGAGATGTTGAAGTAGCGCTTCTGGTGTTGTGGTGTTTGAATGGAAGTTCAGGTAAGTATGTATGTTTAAGAGTGTTGGTTAGGGGCTTTAGTGTGTGTTGTGACTGTGATGTGTGTGTGTACAAGGGGAATGTAGGCATGTAGTGGTGTTTTCATGTGTTTGTCTGTGTAGTGTGACCCTGGAGTTAGTATATTTAAGTGGGGGTGTGTGGGGGGTGCAGGGGGGTTTGTCCCCCTGCTTATATGTAGTGTAGGATTGTGTGTTTGTGTGGGGGGGAAGGTGTGTGTATTTGTGTATGTGTGTGGTGTCCGGTTAGTGTGGGATTTGCAATTTCAAAATTCGCGCTTTTGGGATTTCGGTATTTAGAGCTTTTGGCTTTATGGTCTCGCAATTCTGAGATTTGGTATTTCAGGATTTTGGGATTATAAAGTGAATCCCTATATATACATATATCTATATCTATATATATACACACACACACACACACACACACACACACACACATATATATATATATATATATATATATATATATATATATGTGTACATACAAAGAGATGTACACATGGCCATATATATGTAGCACTATACAGATGTGTATACAGACATATGTATGAGTATACATGTGTATGTACATGTAGACATATATAGACCTATTATATGTATATGACCATATTCCTGTCATTAGTAAATGTCACAGTTGTGTATACCCTCCCATGTGTATCTCACCGTATATATCTGCTATGTGCACATTATGATGAAATAACATATGTGATGCAACAGTCATATTAATAACAAGGACTACACAATTTAGGAACTACAGGCAAATGTTCAATACTACTCAATATGTGTATTGACAGCTATATTGGTAAAACAACAGCAGTCTTCACAGTGGTCATGGCGTAGTGGTTAAGTGCTGTGGCTTCAGTGTAAAGGGTCCTGGGTTCAATACCTGCAAGGGTTGTTCATTTTGTTGCTGGGCAGGACAAGGGCTGTTGGATACAGAGTGGTTAAGGCAGTTTTGAGCACCTTTAAGTGGGTTTGCGCGGGTTTGCATGAAGCTAAGCGGTGCTAAGCTATGGGTAAACGTACTAGCACTTACACAGTGTAGGCAGCGGTTACCAGTGCACAAATTAGCTTAGCTGTTATATTGCAGCAATATTGATACTTGCTAAGCATAGCTTAGCCCTGGCAGCCAGGACACACAATCCAGTCTGATAACCTGTAATAAGTGTATGTAATGCCATGTACAATACATGCACCTATGTGCTGTCATTACAGTAGCAAGGGGTGTGAGTGTCATGTGTGGGACACAGACATATATGAGGCCAGTACAGCACTGTTATCCATGTGAATGTGTTACATACAGGTGTAGTAGACCAGGGTACATGCTGTCACACTGGCATGTAGTGTATCATGGCAGTACTACTGTTGACAGTGCTAACCCAGGCAAGAGCAGAGTGCTTAATGTAGTACTGACAACAGGCACACCTGCGAGCATGGCTGAACACCGAGGCCTCCCTGTTGTATCCCTGGTGTGTGAACTGTGTCACAGTATATACCCCTTACTATTCTGTCAATGCACTCATGCTACTGCATAGCTACCTGCCAAGCTGATGACTGTCAGTCCCTGTATAGATGTGCAGATGGCAGGTATCCAGCTGGGATATGTACAGGCAACCTACGTTTGATTGATGCCCTATTACGCGTATGGCATGTGCATGCGATGCATATCCCTGTAGTACCAATGTTGGGGTTTACTATGGGTTGTATCGCAGTCACAGCCAATGTGTGATGGTGGGTATGGCAGAGTGTCATCATGGGTTTCAGGGAGTATAATATCCAGTGGGGGATGTGGGTGCCGTGTACATTGTTATTACACCAAGGTACATCTGGTATATGTCCCATGTACCATGTTATGGTTACCACTGTCACCATCAATCATACAGGTAACTGTTACAACAATCCAAGCCAGTTATGCATGTGATGCGTGCAGCCTACCTGTAACACATTGGAGACACGGTCAAGTTAGTTAGCAGCGATAGGCTCTGGTATCTCAGATGTGTGTCTGGCTGTTATGTGTCTGTAAATGTGTATATGACCGGTATGTCACAGTGCATATCGTCCAAATACACTGATTACATCCCCCATTAGCATACTGTACATGTCGGGGATGTTCTGCATGTACCATGTAACCTGGGATACACCTCACCCTAAACACTGTGCATTGTGTGCAATGTAAGCCGCACACTTCAGTATCATGACATAGCTAGGTAGGGGTGTAGCCCCAGTGTTGCCAAATAACAGTGTGCGTGTATGTGAATGGGTCTATATCAGGTTGCAGGGTATACATGCCTCAGTGGGCCACCTGTCCATGTGACACAGGCAATAACTGGTTTAGTAACCTGTGAAATGTGTTTGACTGTACCCCAGATATGTCACAGCCATGGTGTCAGCATAGTGACATACCCCATTGTGGAATATGACTGCAGACACCTACAACACAAATGGATAACATTATAGGGACTGCAATCAACCAGTGTTACTAAAAGCTATAATGCAACATTGCTGGGTGGCTGCACTACCCGCCAAATATGAATTACACTCTACTCCCTACAACATGGTATACTGCAGTACTGTGGTACACTGTGATACAGTCACCATGTGCATTAGAACCATATCAGCCTGTCCCTGAATTGATGGTATGGATGCCAGGGATGTGGCACAGGTATCATCATATGCACAGGGCATCCTAGTGCTGACACATGTACACCTACAACAAAAATAGATAACATTATAGAGACCACAACCAACCAGTGTTACTAACAGCTATAAGGCATAATTGCTGGATGGCTGCACTACCTGTCAAATATGCCTCACACTCTACTCCCTGCAACATGTTACACTGCAGTACTGTGGTACACTGTTGTACAGTGACCGTATTCATCAGCACCATATCAGCCTGTCCCTGCATCAATGGTATGGATAACAGGGATGAGGCACAAGTATCATCATATGCACAGAGTGTGGTATTGGTTTGCCAGAGGCAGAGGGTGGGCCATACATTTGACACCATGTGTGTGGGTGAGAGGTGTACTGTGAGGAGCTGGTTGAGGTGATGTGGTGTGTATAGGTATGGGGTTGCCCTAGGTGTGTTTGCATAGTGTATAGGTATGCATGCACACAGTTCTGCCATGTGGCTGCCCTACACAGATGTTTATGGACAGCTGCAGACCATACCTGGCAGGGTGTGCAGTTCACTGCCTCCAGCTACGGACATGTGGACTGTCCCTGCCAGGGGTTCTGCGGACACGTCCAGGTACAGGCTTTGATGTGCTACTCTCACCTGCTGATGACATTTGTCTGCTGGTACCAGGTCCCTCCTGGGACTGGCCAGGACCACGTGCATGTGGCCTGCTGTGGTGTGGTGTGGACAGCATACCCCCACTATGCCACTATGGGAGCACTTTGATGTCCTAGCACATCCACGTTGACTGCCAGCTGTTGGTGTTGCTTGCCCACATCCACGCAGGTGTTGCCACATCCGCACCACATGTTGAAGCATGGACACTCCACGACCGATGAAGGCCATCAACTCATCATGCCGTTCTATCCATGTGCTCGGTATAAGCACGGATGGCACCTGACATTTCACAGAGGTTGTCGCTTACAGATGCGAGAGCAGCCCTCTGCAGCCTCAGGCCTTGTCTGATGTAATGTTCAACACATGCCTGTGCTGCCATTACAGCCTGAAACATGCACCTGCTGGTACCAGCTATGTCAACTATGCCAGGGGCATGATGTCCAGCGGCCCCACTACGAGAAACCCTGGGACATCTGCCTATGTGATGCCCTGCTGGCTATCCAGCTATGCCTGCTGCAACTGGACACAGTGGGCATTGCTACCACACTTCCCTGTACACTGCCACCAAACGCCAGTTGTTCCTCCGCTATGGCCACTGGTGATGGGGTATGCATGCGGGGTTGGGGTGGCTAAAAGGGGGATATCAAATGTTGGCGCAGTGTTGGTCCCTGACAACGCCACCTGTGCCTCAACAGTACTATCATCATCTTCGGTGTCTGTATGGACTCCAACATCAGATTGCATGCAGGAGGGACCCTGACCCACCTTGCCACCTGTGGGGGGAAAACAATAAATGCACTTTAAAACCTGTAAAACATTGTCTAACAGTACACACACACACACACACACACACACACACACACACACACACACACACACACACACACACACACACACACACACACACACACACCTCCATAATATCTACCTGTCCTTGGCTTTACAGACAGTCTCAAGTATATGTCCATGTGTTACCCCAGCCTGCATCATACTTGTTAACATACACACATTGATACCACTCATTGACATCACAGTCCTCTAAGTGCCCACATAGCCACAACACAAGGCTTGTTGCTACTTTACCTGCCTGACCTGTGTGCAGTGGATTTACATGGCCTCACTGCTGTCATTTAGTATGTACCCTCTGTATGCCCGGAAATGATGTGCATGGCCCCTATATGTGTGGGCTACTATGTTGTATCCATAATATCTCGCACTGGTGTGTCATGTGTATGTAATGCTCAATACATGCCAGATACGCTGCTCCTTCAGCCTATCATGTGACAACTGTAATATCTGGATACACTCCCTGGTGTTGACTAGTACTTCTCCAATGCATCTGTAGAGCTGAATACATGGGTTGTGGGTGACCTCTCTGCTGACTGCGATATTAAGGGTGTACCTGTTGTCTACCTCCCCTCTGGATACCTGTTCCATGCTACAAACCATATTATACTATTTGCTGTCCTGTGATTACACACATGACAGGTATTCCTGGTGTGTAATGTGGCAGTTCATGTCCATGTACTGCATGGTCCCAAAGGGAGGTACAGCTGTATGAACACCCCACAATCACGTATGTGCATACATGGCCATACACACAAACACACACATGCACGCACACATCCTACATGCATCTACCTCCCTCCACTTCACCAGAGTGACCGTGCAGGCAAACTAACTAACCTCCAGGACCTGCACCTGCACACACACACACACACACACACACACACACACACACACACACACACACACACACACACACACACACACACACACACAGACATATACAGGTGAGGTTGCACACTGATAGTACACACAGTCCTCCTATTACCCATCTGCCAACATGCAGAACATATGGTACAGAACAGCATGCAGTTCAGCTATAGTCAATCCATGCTGGCAATGGTATACATGTGTGTGATGCATGCTCTGTGTCACTAGGTGATGCCCGTTCTCCTGGATACCACTGCACCCATGTACACAGTATTGCTGTGCACCTGTTCTGCACCCTGCCATGTACTGTGCACCACAACTTACTCTATGGCATGTCAGATATGCATGATCTACCTGTATGAATGTGAATGTATACACAACAGTGATTTATTGATGTGCCCTGTGTCCTTACCTGCATGCTCCTCGGCTGGTGTGTGGGTGACACCTACCTCCACGAAGGAGTCCAGTGATTGTTGGCTGTCTGGATGGGCAGGTGTCATGAGGCTGGCCAGGAGCTCCTCCACAAGTGTCAGGGGGGATGGATGGCATGGCCCCCCTGTGGCGCGGTGTTCCCCTTGGACTGCAGCAGTACACTGACAGGCATTGCTAAGTAGGTCAGTACAATGATGCTGGACCTGCTCATAACTGCGGTTGTGCTGTCCGACATCACTGACCCTGTGGATTAGGTCATTCCACAGGGCGGTCCTCTCCTGCTGCTCATGTGTGGCCCTGCCAAACAGCACTGGATAGTGCTGGATCATGTGTGTTATCAACATTACATTCTCCGCATTAAAATAGGTGGGCAACCATGCATGTGCCATCTTGGGTGAAAGACATAAAGATGGAAACAGGTCTGAGCAACTAATATGGCAAGGTTACCACAGTTCGTAATACACATCTCTGTCACCCTCCCCATCATATCAGCTTCAACAAACTGTACACACAACTCATTAGGTATGGCTACAGCTTACCTACTGGTTGGCCAGATATTGTATTGTACCACACTTTCTGCTATGTGATTGTAGCCATATCCCCTTTGTGGACACTATCATTGCTGGCATGTTACAGACTATTCACCTGCATGCCATTGTCAGGGCCACTATGGTTCCATATATGCCAGTGGTATGGCTGCTCTGAGATTGCTGCACATCCAACATTCTGTGTTATTGGGGATATCTATGCATGCTGTTGGACATGTACCTGGATTGTGTAGACTATTACTACCAACATATGTTCTATAACAGTGACACAATATCATGTATGTGTTCTATTGGCCAGCAGATCCACCTCTCCAAACCCATCTGCCCATGATACCTGGCCACATCACATGTGTGTCCCAACCTGGGGCCTCCTCATGTACTGTTCCAGCAATACCATCAGGTCGAACCACCCAGGGGATGTTGTCCCCCCCAGGGCACACACAGACATGTTCCTGTCCCCTGAGCTCAGGTCTAGGGTCTGTTCCATACCGGGGTCCACAGACACATGAGGGATGTGCTACATCACTCTGAGGCACCCAGTACACATTCACAGGGCCAACATGCTCCTCCTGCTCAGCCTCTAGACCAGGCACCTTCAGGACGTGGACTGCTGTTGTGAGTAGCAGTGGGTGGGAGGCTTGTTCCCATTGTGCCCATATTGGGGCCCACGGGGCATCCACATCACAGACCACACACACCATCCATGGTGTTTACCCACCACATGTTTCACATACCACCCCTGTAGACTGTCCTCTATATCTACCGATCCTGACCACCTCCACATGTGTACCTGCCATAATTCTCCATATTCCCATTGCATACTTCACAGACGGGGGCAATATGGTCCTAACAAGGGACTAACATGTGACATACCTGTCCATGGTTCACACACTGCCAACTGTACATATCTGTGTGTATTGCTATGTGTGCTGGTGCCTCGTACATAGCACCATCACTGTGGTAGTAATATAGGGGACATGCCTTTACATACACATATGTTTGTACATGTGTTTGTATATATGTAGACATGTGCATATAGGTATATATCTATATATGTGTAGATGGTTTCCCTTCACAATCTTGAATTACTGAATGCTCGAAATTCAGTAACTTGAGACTGTAAAGTCGAACCAACAAAAATCCTGAAACCCACAAGCACGAAAACAAAAAACCCTGAACATACAGAACACATACACCACAGAACATGCACACCATACGACCCACATCACAGAAACTACAAGCCCTACACTACATGCACGCAGGGGGGCAAGCCACACCTGCACCCCCATGTGGGGCTGCACCCCCACACCCTCCCTACTTATATATTGTAACTCTGAGATCGCACTAATACACAAAATAAAAAACACCACACAGACATTTAACACTGCGTCGCACACACATACAAATACAGACACATCCAACACTCACATTCATACTCCCACCTCCCTACTCTAACCCACACACACAATTTACAAAACACACACATACACACACTTACCTTCACTTCCGTAAAACATCCTGACTCGCACACTTCCCATCCTGTAGCTGACATGCATAAGCGCAAATTCGAGATATTTGAATTCGCGCTTATGCCAGTTCGCGCTTATGGGTTTTCGATTTTACAGTCTCGAGTTACTGAATTTCGAGCATTCAGTAATTCGAGATTGTGAAGGGGAACCATGTAGATATATGTGATGTTATATATATATATATGTGCACATATATATGTCTACACATGGGTATATGTATATTTCTGGACATACATGCTGATATACATATATAGCTTTATATATTATATATGTGACATATGTACACATATGCATACCTTTATGTGGGGTACATTCAGATATCAGCTCCACAATCTCACAACACCTTCCTGCACAGCTGCACTGTTCTGCCTTGCTACAATGCAGACAGGTGACACATATGGACACAGCCTGACATTAGGGGTGTATATGTACGACCCGATTGCAGGTAACCCTATTACACACCTATGGAATTCCAGCATGCTACATTACAGATTAACCTGAGTATCCTGCTAGTGGTGGGCCATGGCGCCCACATGTTCGTCATAATGGCATTACTTCCACCACCAGCTATTGGCTATGTAATATACATACTTCCCATTACACAATGCACACTATGATGGCTTACATTTTGTCTGTCAGTGCTGACCTGCACAGTTGATGGCTATGGCCCACTACCCATAGGGGCAGACACTGTTGTCCACAGCAGTTGTTCAGTTGTTCAGTTGAACATCATCACAACACCTGATGGCACATATAAATCATTCCACATCATCTATCCCATTATGATGGACCAATATAAATCCCTACATCATGTGGGCGTGGTCCCTTAACCTTTCCTGTGTGATGGACATCCTTCCTGTGTGTGGCCATCAGTGTTACAGACAGCAGGTAGCAATACCTCTTACAGGAGAACCGGCACATTCAGGCTAGCTACATATTTGTAGGAGGTTCCAGAACTGCAGACAGAGTGTGAGTAGAGTTGTGTTATGCTTTGTATTGTACTGGTGTTATAGGGTGTGTGTGTACATACTAGTTTACCTTGGAATGCAGTCTGTCTGCATATCTCTCAACTGTGAGCCTATCCTCTTGGTGGCCAGAGGTGTGCCTATCATGTTTTGTCTGTCCACTACACAGGTCCTGTGTCAGATATTTCACTGGCAGTGTGTGTTGAGTGCTATCAGTACATGGCTACATCCATTTCTTTTTCTAACCTCAATTCCCTGACTAAGGGTATGTTGCAGACTATCCTATAACACCAGAGACTTGCTTAGTGTATGACAACAGGTTTACACATATGGGCCTATGTTCCAGCCTCTGTCCTCCACCTACATACCAAGCTTTGCACATATGTCATGCTGTCAGGGGTTGTTCTGTAGTGGACTGTGAGTATGTCACACTACCATTGCTGCCATCAGTCCACTGCTGTTGTATTCTCCACACATACGTTGGGGCTGGGGTCATATATGTGTGGGCTTCACCTACACAATACATGTGTGCCCTTCTGCACTCCAGAGGCCAGTGTATGTAACAGTGGTATATGGCCCTGTATTATTGAGTCTGGGGGGGGGTGGATGCACCATAAATAACCTAGGCTGTTACAAAATGTGGGGGTATCAGGGGTAAGCTGCCTTAAGGTATCTGGATGTACAGGACCATACAATTCACCTATATTTCCATTACTTACATAAATTATGCAGGCCTACTGCTTCCTGCCATACAGACTGCTCTGTTTGTCAATGTGCTCGTGATGGTGTCAGTTATGCCTTGTTATGTAACAGTTACATCCCATTTGGTCAACTGAAGTCTTTACCACCTAGTGATTTTGTAAAGAGTGTAGATAGAAACTGCTGAAATATACACCTGCATTACTTACTGTTGATTGTTTGGTATCCTGTGGCCCAGTCTGTCTTTACTATTGTACAGTTTGAAATGCTTAGCCTGGACAGCAACAGTTATGAACCTTTCCGGACTACTGTATTAGTATAACTGTTTTACAGTTGCATTACTCTGTTTATATGGATGTCAGTGTCTGAACAGCTATATGACATGGCATATAAAACTGTAATAGTACACAAAGGTTTTCCATTTCTGCAAACCTGTGTGTGGTGTTTTACCCTATAACCTCTCTGTGGGTATATGTTGCAGGCAACGATTGTCATTTGTATGGGTGGCTCATACAGTGTCCAGTTGTTAAGGTGTTAACTGTAGGCATAGTGGCTCTTCCATATTGTGTGCACCTTCTACATATGTATGTTACTGTACATATCTCTACGTATGTATGTGTAGTCACATGCAGATCTATATATATATATATATATATATATATATATATATATATATATATATATATATATATATATATATATATATATATATATATATATATATATAAATGTATATCTGTATCTGCATATATGTGTCTGTGTATATGTATCCCGGGGATGTTGATAGCTTCTACATTTTACATTTCCTATGGGAGCCAGACTGTACTGCATGATATGTTACCAATACCAGCCTGACATCATTCAGGTGGGATGTAATACTGTTAACATCTTGTACCCATGTCGTGTCAGGTCCTGGTTATGGGATCTGCAACACTTGGTAGTGTATTGCAGGGTGGACGTGTTTGACTGTGGGGGGTATACCTATTCGTACAAGACGTATATTGTTTGGGGCCTCTCAACCCCATTAACGGTGCATGTGGACATATATGTTTTAGCTAATCTACCATTGTTATCTACAGATGTATGGCCATATATATCTATATAGATATATATATATATCTGCTTACATATATATATATAACTATGTCCATATATACCTACATAGATATATATCTGCTTACATATATGTAACTTGCTGAGTATATGTAGACATATAGGTATAGACATATATATGTGTGTCGATGTAGGCATTTGCATGTATATATGTTCATATATATTTATATATATTTCTATATATGTATATATTGCTCTCTCTCTCTCTCTCTGTACATATATATATATATATATATATATATATATATATATATATATATATACACATATAGAGATATGTTGTATTTGTTTAGATATTAATATATTTACACACATATACATCTAAATGTTGGAATACATTCTCTGTACTGTTGCATGACTGGGCTGGATGATATGTTTTTGAAAGCATCAGAGTTATGTATATCTGGCATGGCTTAGTGGTAAATCACTTTGTCTATGTTGTCCAGGGTCCTGTGTTTGAGCCTTGCAGACGCTGTTTATTTTGTTGTTGTGCAGATCACGGGCCATTGGGTACAGTGTGATTAAGGCACTTTAAAGTAAATGGGTTTGCTTGGGTTTGCATGGAAGTAAGCCCTGCTAACGTCCAGTTACAGTTTCCTATACTGTGGGCGTGCGCGTGCGCGTGTGTGTGTGTGTGTGTGTGTGTGTGTGTGTGTGTGTGTGTGTGTGTGTGTGTGTGTGCACTTACTGGAGAGAAGGATGTACACTTGTTGGGAAGAAGGGTGTGCACTTGGGTGCACCTTGTGCCTTGTGATTGATCTCTGGCAGAGGCTGGGGATGCAGAGGAGGGGCTGTTGCCCTAAAGAAAATTGCTGTGGGGCACTGGCTGAGTTGCTAAGGAAGCAGGATGATATGCCAGATCTTCCTAATTACACATCCATTCCCTAACATTAACAGGTGCACGTAGGGATGGGAGGACATTAAGTATAAATACAAAGCACTCAGTCTCTTCACTTGTCCAAAACAAGGGTTAGCATAAATCCAGGAGAGCTAAGAAGTAGCTGGCACAAGTGCCCAGTAAATGCAGTGGACAAGCAAAGGCTTTTGTGGCAGCAGATGGTCAGTTGTGAGGAAGAAGAAAAAAAAAACAGCTAAGGACATTCATTTAAGCAGTAGCGATATTAGCTGCTGCTGCTTAAATGAATGCCATTCCTGCACTTGAGTCCAATTGGAAACTCATTCAAGGTGTTAATCCTGCTCTCTAACACCTTCACCTGGGGCAGATGCCCTCTTTATCCACCCTACCTACAGCACTGTCAGTTGTCTTTGTTTTGGTATGCATGACAAGCAGAGAAAGGAACGTGTCCCAGTCATTCGCACACATAACGAAATAACCAATGCTAGCATGTCAAGGAATCTTTTTATACATGTGTATTTATCAACTGCAAGGTGCAGCACATAATATACATGGAGGTTTTGAGTAGTTTTCTTCCTGACATCAGCTGGTATTAAATTGATTCACCTTTGAGCTGTCCCAGGTGACAATGGCATTTTTAATACAAATACTGATGTCCTTATTTACTTAATTGTAAAACAGTTCCTTTCTACTGCAGCTGAAAATATCCTTTATGTACTGTTCATTGATATAGCGCATTAGCTTTTCAAAAATACCATTTTTGATGACATATGTAAAACAGCTGTCTGTTTCTCAGATGTAATGACTACTTGTGTGATGCACTACTACTCTTGAAAATGTTTTGTGCTTACTTATGAAATAGTCCTGAACCCTGGAAGTGTGAGACCACAACTTTACCAAGCAAGCCACAAACAGTGCAATCTCCTTTGTCACATGAAGCTATAAACTTCTCTCCATTCTGCCCGAGGCTGTCTAATTGCTTTAGATTTCATTCTTAAATATTAGCTGTATTACTGATCTCATTGTTGGCAGATTCCTGCCTAACTGTATGATTCAGCACCTCAGAAATATTGTAAGATTTGATGTCTGAATAGCAATAGGCTCAAACTCTTAGATAAAAAAATACATATGTATACATCTATATCTACACACACACACACACACACACACACACACACACACACACACACACACACACACACACACACACACACACACACACACACACACCATTTCAACATATCACTTTCTTTGGGATGTGGGAGGAAACTGAATCCCATGGATATGGGAGGAAACTGAATCCCATGGATATGGACATTTTTATTGTTTTCAGATTTGCTGGAGCATTACTGCCTTAACAACAGTAACCTGTTTTGTTCATAGGAATGTGTTGTTTGTTTTGTATTAGCCCATAACCTTTATTTTGCTGTTTGCACTTAATAAGATTGATACTATCTGGTAAAGTGAGCAGTTATATCAGTATGTCTGAACAGGAGAATTCCAGTCATTTGATAATGGTCACTAATTTATTGAAAATGGTGCTCACCAACTCTGCCCTTTGGGTAGTTACCTTTGACATTTTCTTTCAAATTACAAGATACAGTACTTTGAGTATAATGTATCTAGGCTGAAATATTAATTTAGATGATGTCTAGACATTCATTTGTAGATGCAAGCTTTATTTTTCTAGCGTGCATGATCTGCATTCCTGTAGTTGCTAATTTTAACCACTTAGCATCAGTGGCTCAATAAGAAAAGGACTGGCCTGTGACACCAAAAGGTCAGAAGAATGTGGGCTCTGTCCTTACACCTAGTTCTTGGATTCATTTTCCAGTATTCACATTGCAATGCAGAATGGGGGTGGGGGAGAGGGGGCAATATATTCCTGAGTATGATGTTAAAAGTGAGGTTCCATCTACCTGAGTTGTTGGTAGCTCATGGCACTTATTGAAAAATGCAGGGTTTTTCTCCAATATCCTGGCCACATTTCCCATAGTCTGTATTAATATCACATCTGTTCTCACCTGAAAATTGGCTGCAGGAGTGGGACTGACCCAGTCAATAAAACGTAAATAATACTACCTAACACAACTGGCTTACTCGGTAGAGCTTCCCTTCATGTATGTACTTCAACAACAAATAAAACCACTGTGCTTCAGGTTCTTTAACCCTAAGTTCCTGTTCAAGAGCATGTGAGATAATCTCATGGATAGCATACAGTTCCAAAATGTCATTCATCTTCTGTTTAAATGTGGTTGTGAGATCAAATAATATCATTGAACTGCCTTCTCATCATATAAGAACCTGTCCCACAGCACCATCCATCCTGCAGCTGCAACAGTTATGACTAATTTTTCATTTTTCTTCAAGGCATGTGTAGTTTGATGCTATATATAAATTATGATCAAAATATCTGAGAATAGATTCAGCATCAGAATGCAACTCTGTCACAGCCTGCTAAAACATTTTACTACTTGGTGATAAGGGGCTGAAATTCTGAGTGCTGAAACTTGAAAGGGACAAAAAAAAAATAATAATAATAATCATCATCATCATCATAGTAATTAGAGAAGGTAGTTAAAATTGTTCCTTTTACTTAATAAATACTAAGAACAGTTATTAGATGATGATACTTGTAAGTACTGGGACAAGTGCTAAATATAAGGTTTAATTTTAGGAGGAAAGGTGTATTGTACTGTTTGTGACTCCTAACTAATTTATGAGCACTGAAGTGAATGACACTGAAATATTCTAATTGCATGACTTTACAGATTGGGGCCATAGATGCTTTCTGTTTTACCTGTTCCATTTAATTTTCTGTTTTGAGAAATCTGCTGGGCCTGGTGATTTTGTTCTATGTGGCAGGTAGACACTTAAATTACCCAGGCTGCACATTTCACGTGTTTTTTTTCACTAATGATACTTAAGCACACAGAGTATATTTGTGACTTTGCCTTTTCTGATAAGATTCAAGGCCTGCAAAAACTACAAACATTGTTGGTGACTCCCTACTTTTGAGGAAAGTAATCTCTTTTTTTGTCTGTGAGTTGCTTAAACTGCTATGTGGCAGACAGACACTTAAATTACACAGGCTGCATATTTCATATGCTTTTTTTGTCATTTGTTAATTTGTTTCTTGAGTGATACTTAAATACACAGAGTATACCTGTGGCTTGTCTTTTCTCATAAGACTCAAGGCCTGCAAATGCTACAAGTACTTTTAGTGACTCCCTGCTGGTTATTTTTCTACCTACACTCCCATTCCTTGATTTGTTTTTTAAACTTAGCGATTTTTAAGCTGCCAACCTTTACTTTAAATTGATCTTTATAAGATCCTCCCTTTCTACACTGCTGTTGATATCTTGAATTATTTAATTGCCTTTCCTTGTGCTTATTTTGAAAAAGTGCATTTTACCTCTCAGTGTCTGTTCTACTGATTTGCTTGCTCTGAATTCATTATCTAGCTAGCTGCTGGATAAAGTAGTATACTTTTACACTCTAGCAACCTCTTTTCTGTGGAAAGACATAGGATTTTCCATCTAGTGGCACTGGGAGGTAGCCCGGTCTGTATAGGTTCTGGAATCATACTAGCGGTCACAGCTCTTAACCAACCAGAGATAAATCCCAACAGAATCAGGGACAAATGCAGACATAGTCAGGAACAAATCCAGAAAAGATAATCACGGACACTTTTCATACATTAGTATTATTAACATGAGACATTGACAAAATAACAGAACATGAGTGAATATACATTTTTTAGAGTAAAAGAAGTCTGTACCTCTAATTATTGTCATTATTTATTAAGTGTAATTCATCACCATTTCTACAAAAAGTCACCACTTTTATGTAGGATTAAGAGGGACAGAGCGAAAATGTCAGGCAAAATCAGGGATGTCCCTGAAAATCAGGGACAGTGGAAAGCTATGCTAGATATTCCTGCATGTAGTTGTTTTATTGGCCAGAGAGCTTATTAGTCAGCTTAGTTTCTTTTTAGTTCCTTTATAAATTACATACAATTGAGTGATTGTTGGTTCATTTCTACAAAGCGAAGTACTGTTATTGAACAATCACATTTTTATAAGCTGTTTAAAGTACACTGCTGTTATCTTGAATTTCTTATTACCTTTCTTGAAGTTTAAAATTCTTTGTGGTAGCATTTCACTCTGGACACTCTTTTACTATGCTTTTACATTATGAGGACTGGGATTATTCATCTAGTGGCAGTAGGTGTTTGCCTGGTCTGTCTGAGTAGGGAAGCACACAAAAGGGGCACTACGTATAATCATTTTATTGGTAAGAGGGCTCAGTAGTCAGTTTTCTGTATTTCCAGTGCTGTTATAAATTATTTGCATGGAGCTGCTCTCAATGCCATTGCCCTGTACAGATAGAAACATCTAGAAACAATGCTTATTTTCATTATACTTAGGTTCATAGGTAGGTACTAGGCTATTGGTTTTGTTTGATATAGATAGGTAGTTTGTTCCAGAGTATGGGAAGTCTCTGGGACAGGAATCTATCCCTCCAGCATGTTCTGTTTATTGTGGTGACAAGATTTAGGTCCCTAAAACGTGCAGCTCAGAGGGATTGGGATTTCTTTAAGTGGAGCATGTTCAACATCTCTGGGCTTGACATAGCTTTGTATGTTAGGCAGAGATTGCCTTTGAGTAGGCGATATGCAACGGAGTCAAGCTGGAGTTTTTTGAGATGGTCTGCGTAGGGCATCTGTTTGAGGCCAGCAATCCTCTTTGTGAGGTATGAAAGCTTACTGTGCTATTTATTGTTTTTTTTTGCACTTCTTTAAAGTTAAA
The DNA here is from genome assembly GCF_019279795.1 of Protopterus annectens. Classification (NCBI taxonomy): domain Eukaryota; kingdom Metazoa; phylum Chordata; order Ceratodontiformes; family Protopteridae; genus Protopterus; species Protopterus annectens. The sequence goes on from NC_056740.1 coordinate 153,938,500, forward strand.
GTTGCATTTGCAAACTGTTGTAAGGGCTGCTGCTCTGCACTGAAATACATTGTATCCAGTATTTCTTAGTTAGTATTAGGAATCTGTTTGTGATTCCTTAACACTTGGGCTCCAAACAGTCAGTTTACATTAGGTCTGCACTCTTGTGGTAGGACAGGGCTGATTTCACCTTTCTCAGACGGAAATTACCGGTGTAAAGCTCACTGCGTGCTTCCCTGATTGGCCTTAGGGCATAATTAGTATAACATTTGCATTTTATGATTGTATATAAGCCTTGCATTTGGGCAAGTCTTGGCTCATTTATCCAGAGCTGCTCATCACTTGGTGATGATGTCAGAGACTTTGAGAGATTTTGCTAACATCTGAAGTCATGTTTGTCAAGACACATTAAATTGTCATTCTGCACTTGCATTGCTTATTTTCATTATATTGAAAATGTTTACTCTGCTATTTATTGTTCTTTTCAACTTCTTTAAAGTTTAAAGTTGCATTTTCAAACTGCTGTAAAGGCTGCTGTTCTACACTGAAATACATTGTATTTGGTGTTTATTAGTTTTAGGCATTTGTTTATGGTTCCTTAACAGTCTGACTCCAAACCAGTCATTTTACATTAAGAGGATCAAAGTCTGCACTCTTGTGGCAGGATCGATTTGATTTCATCTATACGAGCTGGCAATTTCTGGTGCAAAGCTCATTGTGTGCTTGCCTGACTGGCCTTAGGACATAATTAGTGTCAAGCTTGCATTTTTTCTGATCATATATAAGCCTTGCATTTGTGTAAAGCTGCTCATCCTACAGTGGCTGTTAGCGGTGCCTTGTATATACACCATCATCAGAAGTTGACATTTCCCTATAAAAGCCATCTTGGAATTTTACCTCAGTCCAGTGTTATCACAGGCAACTAGTTTGTGTGGTGAGCAATATTTCCGCATATAGTTACAGCTATTTAGATCTACTTTACCTTATTATAGCACCTGAGACTATTGCTACTCAGAGATCATCTGATTTGGGTGCTGGGCAGCATCACTGGTTAGGTTAATTGCAGATTACTCCAAGTAAGCACCCTCTCCTCATCCAACTACCAACAAACTACACTCCTATCTCTTGCAAGTGGACATTAGGACCTGCAACCATGGATGGGCACTTTCCTGATATGTCTGCATCCACCTTGGTGGACATGGTCATCCTGAGGCAATGTTGCAACTGCCTTATGTACATTGACAGCCACTTAATTCTTGAAGAGACAAATACTGTATGTGAGAGATGTAGTCACATTCAGACAAAAAAATGCAACAAACAGGTCAGCGGCTCACACACATCACTCACTGCACCAACAAAGGACCACACAAGTAGACCCACATATGTAGAGGTGCTAACTTACCCAAACCTCAAAGGCCTCTCAGGTGCAGTCTTCAGAAACTCCACATGCACACAAACATGACAATTCCCATCACAACGCATAACGCCACATCTCATTATGTCTCAGCTATGAAGGCAATAAGGTGAAACACTCCACAACCCAATATTTTGGTCATAGGAGACTCCATTGTGGGGTACACTAATGTCCATCTTACCAGGCTGGATAAGGAGAAGATTACAGTTAGTTTCCTGTTAGGAGCCAGCATCCAGCAGAGTATGCAAACACTTTAGTCACTAACCCCTAAGTACCAGTATGGGTCCATGTGGGCATGAATGACCTGAAATGCACCTCTTTGGACTATGTGAAGAGACAGACATGATTGAGCATATGTGTCACAAGCAGGTATGAGCCTAGCATTGAACGGCAGTCTACATTCTCCAAGGATGATGCCGCAATACCATCAGAAAATGATCAACTTTACAATTTGGCTTAGCTACTGGTGTCATTCCAAATGTGTCCAGTACTTGCCAGCCTGGGAGGTCATGGTTTACAAGCCATACTGCTTTGCCAGGTATGGTCTTCACCTGTCACCTCTAGGCTTTTGGATATTGGCCAAAACATTATCCACTCCTTTACTGCTTTATTTAGGCATTGCCAAACAAACATTGCCAGCATAACAAAAGCTACTCAGGACAATCTAAAGGTGATATTGATCAATGCTAGGAGTCTTAACAAGAAGCTGCACTCCTCAGAAGCTCTCCTCACCCTAGAGAATGCTGATGTCTGTGCAGTAACTGAAACATTGTTCAAAGACATGGAAAGCACTCCAGCATTGCGTGGCTACAACACTTTCATACATTCCAGTCACTTACTGAACATGAAAGAGCTAAAGGTAGAGGTGTATCTATCAACATAAAAGATAAGCACACCTCAAGGCTGATGAAACAGTATGACATGCTTGAGCTACTACATGTCCAACTGACCACAGGAAAAATCCATTACCATATTCTTGCTAACTACAATTCCCTCAACATGAACCAGGAAACCCATATATAATACTTGAATTTCCTAAAATCACTCAGCATCCAGCCCAATATCATACTCATGGGTGATTTTAACTACCCTTCATTAATTAGGAATCATACACGACCACTGACAAGCAGGTCCAAAGATTTCTTGACTTTGTAAATTCAATTGCCCTGGAGCAGCTAGTCTGCACTCCCACCCACTCGGAGAACAACTATCCTAGATCTGGTACTCAGAAATATGGGAGTGGATTGCACCCCCGTGCGATGTCCTCACTGTTAAGATCAGATCACAAAGCGGTCTCCCTTGAAAGAAAGGTAAAACTAGTCCCCCCACCTAACCCCAAAAACTTTAAGAACTTCTCTAAGATAAATCACCCCCTATTAAAGGATGGCATAGCTAATTTCCAATCTCCCACAAATCCAGAAAATCCAGAAACCTATGCAGAGGTGTACACAAAAACCCTGTATGACCATATAAACAACTGCACAGAAATGGCAGTACCAGACTGAAATAAATCCAGGTCAAACTGTAAAAACAAGCCACCCTGGTGGACCCCTTGTATTAATAGGTTGTACAATAAAAGAAAGAAAATCCTGTCAAGAAGTAAGAAGAAATGTGCACTACAAAGCAAAAAGTCCCTCATTAGTTTAAACAAATGAATCAGGGAACTAGTAAAGTCTTTGAAAACTGACTTTGAGGTAAAGTAGCCTCCAAAGCTAAGGATAGCCATAAGACATTTTTCAGTTATGCCCACAATCTTAGGGCAACACCTAACAATGTATGGAATTAGTTGCAGATGACATCATCTATACTCAGCCAGAAGATATAGCAAATCTGCTGGCGGACAAATTCAGTTCAAATATTACCTCCCCATCACCCCCAATTCTTCCCCAAGAAATACCCTCCACCACTTTACTGTCAATTATCACCAAAGAACAGGTTGCCACTGCGCTCTTTAAAGCTAAAATAATGGCTTCAATGGGGCCTGATGATATAACAGATTGAGTCTTAAATGGCTTAAGAGGCAACCTGGTATACCATCAGGTTGCCTCTTAGCTTAAATCAGGACTTGTCAGACCCATTAGGATCTTTATTTAACAACAGTCTCCAGACAAGCTTTGTCCTGATAGAGTACAGGACAGCAACAGTCAATCATCTGCATAAAGGGGGACCATCTACTGACTCAGGAAATTACAGACCCATAAGTTTGACTAGTCTTATATGTAAGAACATGGAAAGAATAATCATGGACCTGATAAATAATGACTTAGGAAACCTCCAAACTCTGGACCCAACCCTATTTGGCTTTGTCAAGTGCAAGTCATGCCTACTGAATCTGGTGGATTTCTCTGAGAATGTCACTAAGGACATGGATGAGGTAAAACAGTACATGCTGCTTACTTCGACCTGGCCAAGGCATTTGACACAATTCTTCATGCAGGTATTATAAATAAACTCACAAAACTGGGCATAAATCTCTGTGTCACCAGATGGCTAGCCAATTGGCTCATGGACAAGATACATTGTTAAGGTGGGTGAATCCAAATCCAGCAAGATGCCAGTTAATAGTGTGGGCCACAGGGCTCAGTACTAGGACCAGTCCTGTTCAGAATATACTCTGAACAGGACTAGTCCTGTTCAGAATATACTTCTGTGAAGTCAAGTCTAATATGCAAGGCCTCTGGATGACAAAGTTTGCCTACAACTGCAAGCTGGGGGCAATCACTGAATCCCCCAGTGATGTAGACACCCTTCAGGAGGGTATGGATCAGAAATGATTGGTACCAGAACCATGGCCTAAAACTAAATGCAAAAAATGCATTATCATACCCTTAGAGAAGTCAAAAACCTCTAAAATTACAACATCAATACCACAGACTCAAAGGTGAGAGATCTAGGTGCACAGATAGATGGTAGTCTGAACTTTGACCACCACATGTCCACAGTGGTGAGAAAGTCCATCTATGTGGCACAACTTATAAGTAAAGCTATGCCATCCAAGGAAATTATAGTCCCGCTGTACGCAGCCCTCATTAGACCAACAATCCAGTACTGTGTGCCATTTGGCATGTAGTTCACTAGGCATTTACAGCAGCTGGAGTGACCTCAGAGGTTCCTCACAAAGAAAATGCAGAGTGTAAACAACCTGTCCTCTGTGGATAGATTAAAAGCCCTATCCTTTACTCTGTCTCCTACTGACTATTAAGGGATGACCTATGCCTGATGTACAAGGCACTCCCAAATCCAACCCTGATAGAGCTGCTACAAATCTGCAAGTCAAACAGCATGAGGGTCACTGATCTAATGATCTAAACATTGTCAGCGACTCAAACAAGACATGCTGGAGAGACAGATATGTATCTCAGAGATTGCCCCTTCTTTGGAAAAGGCTTCCTATTCACTTTAAGCAGGGCCCTTCCCTGGCCTCTTCAAATGCAGTTTGGATCAATGGATGGAGAATCACAAATTCACACCGGGTTAGTACCTTTATCCATTATGGATGGGGCAATCTGTAACATATTCAAGGCCTAGGCACAAACCCATGCCATCCTGTCACTCCCTAGGGGCCATATATTGGGTACAATTGGGTTATATTGGTTAGGCTTGTAAAGGCTCTTAAACTGTTAGCCTAGTAATCTCCTGTGAGCCTATCAACCTACGAGGGAGGAGACTTCTGATAACATTTAGTAGAATTTACAAGATTACAAGATCTTATTAACCAAGATGTAGAATTTAAAATAACAGTAAATTAAGTTACTTTACAAACTGAACAAATAAGAGTGACTTGCATTGCAAATGTTATCAAAACAGTATTATTGTGATTAAACCTGCAAATAAGGGAAGTAATAGTGTAGCAATGTCAACAAGCAGATACTTGCAAATGTGTTGCAATCTACTAGATAACAATAGCATGAGTTGTTGCCATCTAACCCTTTGCAGCAGATTAAAGTACAAGAAGAGTAACCTTTGCAAGCAGCTATACACACAGGGAATATTTTAGAGACATAATTGACTAAACTTTTGTTGTCTAACCTCACACTCCCCTTTATCAACTTCTAAAGATTCATAAAAATCTTGTGAAATTCTCAAGGGAGACATAGTGATGGAAGCAAAATTTGCTCCCAGTTATGCTCATCTTTTACAGGGCATCCAGTGCAATAGGTATTTTATTGCAAAATGTATTTTCAACATAGAATTTTATTTTACAAATGATACATAGATTATCTACATTTTACTCAAAAGTAATTATTGAAGATTTTGATCAATTTTGATAGAATTACTCAAAATAACTTCGGTATTTCTTTCACTTATACAAGTTGGTGCCATAACAGTGCATACCTGGATATGTATTACTACATTGCACATAATACTCTGTATAGTACTTTGAGCAGTAATCGTACTGCTGCAAATACATTTCTCTCAGCCTTTTGTGCACAGTCAGTCATGTTATATGCTCCCTACAGTATGCTGACTTTTCTTCAGACCTACAGACTCTGTCCTGTAAATACTACTTTTAATACAATTACTGTTGACGTAGCAGACTACATGTCAGAGGGTTGTATTACAAAAGGAAACAATTTATTTTTACTTTTAATATTTTGTATGCTAAGAACTTGAATAATTAATCAAATTTTAAGTCGTCACTATGAATTTGAATGTATATATTTCTACCACTCTCCTTTCCTCTTTTCTTATGGGGGATAGTGGAATTAGTGTTCTTATAAACTGAGTATTTGTAATTACTGCAATTTAACCAAGATGGAATCATGTTGAGGAACCAATGCATTTGAAGTTATGAAAAACTTTAGCTTTGCTTCTTATTTGGCTCCAAACACTATTTGTTTTATGAGGGTTTACCTATGAGTCTATAACTCACAATATTTTAGCTCACCATTTTCTGAAAAACAAATGTCAAGAATGGTGAGCAACCCCCCTCTCAAAAAAAAAACAAAACAAAAAAAAAAAACATAAAAATAATTTTTTTGCAGGGGAATAGCCCTCCTGCATCCCCATGTGTAGAGCTGTTAACCCACATCCCTATGAATTATATATACCAACTCCACAGTAGATAAAGGAGAGAATCCCTCCAACAGTGTTCCACTGTCTCACAATACAGCTCACTGCACTGAAACTCAAGGTGACATTTAATTTGTGAAATAAAAATCTTTGCTGGATACCCCATCAATGGCTCACAGGTAATATATGCAAAGAACGATCATGCAGCTTGCATGTGTTCATTGCACAGTAACAAATACAAATTCCCAGACAGCTCCTGGATAGGAAAGAGGGATCGGTTTGGGGTATCTAAACAGCTGGAAGGCAGCACTCCTCTCAGGTTCAGGAGTTTTTGGGAAGGGCAGTCACTTTGTTGCTTCCTGATGTTGAAGAAGGGGTTAAAGAAAGTAGGTTATGCATTAAGTTTTCTGTCAGCTGCCTTGGTAAGTGTGCATGCATGTGTGTACCATAGTGTCATACACGATACAATGGAGCTAAGAATCTAATGGGTACATGCAAAGACCTCTCCTTCCTTTCCTCACAACCCTATTTGCAGTACACTGTCACCTGACTCTGATTCTTGTATAACATAAATATGAAGGGAGGACTGATGAGAATACAGACAGATGGGAGAGATAGCTGTCATAGCTTCTCTTAGTTGAAGAAACCCTAAGGGAAAAATCCCTGACTCCAAATACTGTCATTATGGAAAAAGTTCTTTACTTAGATGCATTAGTTTGGCTCAACCAGACTTGAGTGAAATATATGAACATTGGGCAATCATATTCTAAAGCTCAACATTGCTTTTCTAGTTCTGCACTAAATGTAATTTCAGAAAAATAAATTAAAAAGTAATTAATTAATTCAGACTAAAATGACACCACTGGTACTGACACAACTTATTAGTTATACCTAAGAAACGACTGTACTTTTGCGAGACAGACATTTGCTATTGCAGCATATGACATTTTTAAAGTCTTCCTGCACAGCTGATTTTGGATGACCTTGGTTATCAGTTAAACAGTAATGCATGAATTCTCTTCTTCCTACATATTAACTATTTTGAACATTTTTTTTGTTGAAAGTAGCTTTCACCTTCATCAGCTTTTAAAATGAACATCAAATTTCAAGTGCCCCAAAAATGATATTGAGTAAATCTGGAAAATAATCCAGTCTTGATGGCACCTGTTACATCTGTTTCTATATATCTGATGTAATACAGCATGTAAATCTGATGCACTGGTTATACATGTTAAAATAAGTGTATACATGTTAAAATAAGTGTGAAATAAGTATGAAGGTTCATTCAACATTGCAAAAAAAAAATCTGCAGAAGCAGTGACTACCTTTCACCAACTAATGTCATTGATGAAACTATATTTTAATATTTTCTTCAGGTCAAATCTGTTAAATAAATAGCTCAATCACTCCCCAAATAAAAAGAGGCCTAAACCTAAGGAAGGAACTGAAATGGGTCATGATGAAACATGGATTTAAATTAATTTCATGAGACCACCAAGGCAGGCAGTTCTGGGTAGGGAAAGTGGAGCAGTAACCTAGTCTTGAGCATTTCCTTCCATTTGTTTTTACTAGTGGAAAAGGCCAAGAAATCCTATGTTATTTTAGGTCCTAACGGTTATCCTTTCTCTTGCTATTATCTCTCCTAAAGCAGTAAGCACTTTGTCAGACACACACAGAAACAATAGTTACTTATAAAATGTTATATGCTTCATTGTGTCCACTCACAGCTGAATCTGATGACATCACTTACTAATATAAAAAGCACTGACTATCAAGTGTGACTGCAGTACACTGTTTACAAAATATGGTCATTCAGAATGAATTGCTAGGCCTCACATTGTTTTCCTTGTGATTGCAGTTAATGTCCATACATCGGATAACAAGTTGGACAGCCAGCATGAGCATTTCCAAAAATAATGAAAAAAAAATGAAACAGATGGTGTCTGATGCTGCCAAATAATTAATGAAATGTGAGAGGGCACTTGCAGTGGTTACAGTTCTGCTTTTTAATACAGATCTCAGTATGTGAAACACAACTAAGCAAAATGAGAAATGAAGAGCTTGTGATTGTTGTATAAAATATAAATGCAACATGGTGCCATTATCATTTAGAAAGGAAAGGACCAAAAGTCTAGAATTCTTCATTTCGTCTTTAGCAGAATTTAGGATAATGCAGTAAAACAATTTTTTTTTGCACTGTCTAAATGAAGTCCTTACATCAAGAGCAGTGGTTTGCCATCCACTTTATAAATTAGAGTTGGGAGATAGGCACAAATCAAAGCAGGTATGCCATTAAAGCTTGTAATATCATTCATAACAGGCTTGCAGTCCGCTTGTAAGATTAGCAGCCAAATTTACTCATTTTCTTGTAACCTAGTGTTGCCACCTCTTCTGAGAAAGGTTTCTACTTTAGCAGTAATTTGAAGCATAACATTCAGCGTATCCATCATGCTCACTGAAATGTTTATACAACGCATTGTGGTAGGATTCTTTTATTGTTAATATAACATTGTATAACTATACATGCATATCTATGTATATCTGAAAGCATAACCTTGCCTCAAGAAAACAAGCCGTTGATCCAGCAATGATTGACACCTAAACATCGAATACACAAAACACTGATCCACAAAGAATTGCAAAAAGAAAAGAGCAACATGTTTTTTACGAGGGGACACTCCCCTGCAGGCTCCCCCCTACATCCCTTGCTGATTATATATACCAACTCCGTGATTGCAGTACAGTTTTTAAAAGGGCATATTTGTTGATCCCCACTGTACCATTGATCTTGTACTGACAAAGCTGGTATATTTAGATCAGAAGATATTTGATCAGCTGTACTCGAAGAATTATATGCTACCTTCTGTTGGCTTCTTCTTGTTATTTGCATTTACATGCATGCATACCAAAGTATATTTAACTATTTATTGTGACCAACTAGTCTTATTACTGTATTGTATTAAGTACAATAAATACATTGAGACAACTGCTTCAGTTAATACGGATTTTACTATTACATTTTCCTTTTGGATCTAAAAGCATGCAACACAGATGCTGTCAGCTCTCTATATCAAATTCCCAAAACTTGTTTATACACTCTCATATTTATACCAAAAGCCTGAAATTTTTTTCTCACTCTGATGTATTACAATCTTTCTTTGTGTAACACTTTTTTCTTTGTTCTTCTAATTTATGATTTGTCCTTGATCCTTTTTTAAGTTCGGTGGTCCAAGGAAACTCAGTCTTGCATTATCTGAAACGTGGTGTTCCAGCACTATCTGAAACTTGATGCTCTAACTTTGCCTTACTTGATGTTACATCCCATTACTTCGTTGATGTCCTTCCAGCTGCCATCTGCACAGTTATTTTTACAGACTTTGTTTCTCAATAACATACTCCTTTACATGGATGCCAATATCTAATTAAGCTATGCCAGCACACTTACTACTTTCTATTTTTCAGCATTTTATACTATTTCTAAATTAATCCTTTATATTTCATATCATTATTGCAGCTTTTTATTCAAGCTAATAATCATGCTAACAACAGTTTACTATTATTCTTTCAGTACTGGCTCACTCAGATGTTGATGAGTTGATTTTTCAATGCAGGATACTATTCCCACATCTATATCTATATCAATATCTATATTTATATCCATATCTACATCTATATCTATAGCTAGACATAGGTATAGCTATATGTCTGTCATTTTATATATATATATATATATATATATATATATATATATATATATATATATATATATACATATACATATACACACACACACACACATTTTATATATGTATATGTATATATATATATATATATATATATATATATATATATATATATGTGGGTCTACCTCGGCCCATCAAAGTTATGTTTTTTTTAAATGTAATTTGGTGACCCCTTATTCCCGAAAGTGCATTTATTCATATACATATATATAGGCATAAGTATATGGGTGCATATAAATATATTCATATATATGGTATACATTCATTTGAGCATCCACACCAACCTCGAACGGGTGTAACGCCGAAACAGAATGTTGAATTGGAAAGTGGTGAACAGTCGGAATGTCATACAAAACACCGAATGCGACATTTCTGACCACTCTACCACCTAAACAAGCGCTACCATGGGTCAAAAGGGGGGATATTGTGTGTTTCGACTATCTCCAGTTTGCAATTATGAGAATCTGCTGCACTGCTTTAGACATTTGGTACGTTGACCAGGTAACAGACGACTAAATGAATGTATACTGTATTTACGTGTATACATATAAATGTGTCCCCTGCACAAAGAGAATTTTAGCTTTCTTATAGATTTATCTACAACAAACCCTTACATTTGCTGCACTGTGTAAAGTACAGCACTCGTTCTGTTTTATAGTCAGTGTACACTTTAAACTGACATCCATGATTAGTTAAAAGTTTATCTCCTGTTTATATACTCAAGGTGGGCACACATCTCACATATATACATTACCTATTTGATAGGAAATGGACTTCCACTATGTACAAATTATCATTCCAAAATAGTTTTTAGATGTTTGTTTTTACTTTAAAGCATGGGGCCTCACCAATGAGCTGAACAAGTCTTGGTTCCAGTGACTATTTCCAATTTCTTGCCTATCAAGGGAAATACCCAAGTGTACGTACATTGTCTTTTTGTTAAATGCCATTATCTTTGTGCCAATTGTCAGTATAAGCCATGGAGAAATGTGGGGCATATCTACCTGCTTTATTCTACAGAACTTCTTGTAAATATTTATTTAGGATTTTTAATATTTCCCTCTGCGAATATGTTTGTAATAGGTGCAAAGACACGTGTCAGTGGTGTTCTTCTTCATAATCAAATACTATTAGTTATTTTACCAGTTTACATTAGCCTAGATCAAAACCACTCAATGATAACCCACTAAAGCCACAGTCATTATTTCAAACTTTCAAATTGTACATACTAACTAGCACCTCAGCTTACATTTTCAAAGCATGTATGTGACTAACTATTCACACTAACTATTTTGTGTAACCCAGCTCTAAGTGCCAACCAATGGAAGAATCAATGGAAGAAATGTACCTCATTGATTAAAAGTAATTAATTTTATCTGAGAAGCTTGCAGAGAGGGTATTCATTGAAGATGATTTCTGAGGAGAGCAGCCCTTGGACAAAAGTCAATGAAAGCAAGGGAGGGGTGGGGAAGCAAGGGTGATTCATAAAATAAGCTCTCAAACAGCAAAAGTCATTGCCATAATGACCCCTCACAACACACTTAAGATCTATGCTGGCCTCAACTCACTCAGAGAGAAGTCCAGTGGGGGTGAGGAGGTGGAGGAGTAGACAGACCTAGCACTGGATGTAGGCACTGGGATGACAGGAAAGGGGGAATGGGAAAATAATTAATCAGTGATATGCATTTATTGGTTGCCAGTTTGAGCAGTGTGTGTGTGTGTGTGTGTGTGTGTGTGTGTGTGTGTGTGTGTGTGTGTGTGTGTATGTGTGTGTGTGTGTGTGTGTGTGTGTGTGTGTGTGTGTGTGTGTGTGTGTGTGTGTGTGTGTGTGTGTGTGTGTGTGTGTGTGTGTGTGTGTGTGTGTGTGTGTGTGTGTGTGTGTGTGTGTGTGTGTGTGTGTGTGTGTGTGTGTGTGTTTGTGTATTTTGTTTATTCTTCAATTAGATCTAGAGTTTTTAAATATAGAGGACAAAGGAGAAGGAAGGCTAGTTATAAGCTAGTTATATGTTTGATAAAGAAATAGAATAACCATAGATGGATTAACGAGCATGCTAGCCTTCTAAGAAAATTCTTCATGACAGTTTTCAGAGGAGGGTGACAAGGGAAGAACAGGCCAAATGGAGAAAGCAGGTCAAATGAGGAAGTAAGTTGTGACAAGGTAGTGAGTGAACAAAAAAAATGCACGCAAACAAATTACAAGGGCCAAACAATCTACTTACATAGGTGCAGCAGAGGTACTGGAGTTTGCAGTGGAGCATATTTCTAAGTTAATTAATTTGATATTACTGTTGGAAACAGTGGTATGGGGCTGTGAAAATACCAAGGCGGTACTGGTGATCAGAGAGGGCTTTTGAAAACTGTAGGCCATTGGACATCCATACCAAGCAAGATCACACACATAACATTTTAAGAAGCAAGTTGCAGAAATTCTAGCAAAGCATTTCATTGGAGGACAACCAGCAATGAGCCTGAATTAACATTGAAGTAAATCTTTCCAGTTAGATGTAATGGACTTCTGTGAGTGGATAATGGAAACATCATATGCAGGGGATTCCAAGTAAACATAAATTATGTCTTTTATTTGAGACTTTGGGACAGTCCCCAAAAATAATAATAAAGGTCATTGGGGTGACCCTGAGGATGGCCAGATGGACAGAAGTAGCTGAGGATGATAGAAGTATTCTTTCTGAAAAATAACATGGGATTACTGAGGTGTATCATTGATTTAGGATGGGATTAATTCTTTTAGCTGCATGTGTCAGATACATCTTACTTAAAAAAGCACAGGATAAATCTGTTTGCAGGTCAAGATATACTGCTTTTAACTCTTAACTGTTAAATCAGCAAAACTGTAGCTTAAAAACTGAGCTTGCCACAAGACTGGCGATATAAACATTTAAAGCAGGGAAGTACTATCTTTTTGTAGATGATGCTATCCAACTTTGATTAATCATTTTGTTGATAACCATGTTAATTTGTGTAAACAGCTATGGGTTAATAGGGTATCTATTTTTATTACTTACATTCAGATGCCTGGACTGTTTTACTGTGCTGTGAAGCAATCAAAGAAACTCCTACATATTTCTCTTAAGAGAGATTTTACCAATTATATGAAAATGGAATGCATATTTTTCATGTATAAATGCAGATGATAATGCAAATCATCGCTGTTGCACAGTAACACTGTGGACATAAATGCTATGCTACAAACTGATAAGTTATTTGACATGCACCCTACCGATTGTATAACATTTACTGATTGTTTCATCTGGATGTTGGATTTTGGTCTTTACTGCTGTCAAATGTATATCAATGGAGACCTTTTCGCCAGCATAAATAAAAAAATATTCTCATCAGTTTTCTGCTAAAAAATCAGTCAATTAATTAATAATAAATTAATTCATTAATCTAACAAAATGCAAACCCACATAACAATACTGTGGGCCGTGTGTTTAAGAGCTTCACATTGTAGTGTATTTGTACAAGTCTGCTGAATTGTATTGCTTTGATTTGTTTTATCTTGTCACTGTTCATTTAAAGGGTGCTACATTTAAGTGGCTACTTGACAGCATCCAGATCTTATGTCAAGAGTGGTTGCATTAGAGTTGCCTTTCGTATTGCTTCTTCTTGGAGTAATTACTGTTACCAGAAAATCAACAAAGGGTCCAGATGCATAGGATTTCAGACAGCCTGATCTTGTATAACTTGTTTAAAGCTTATATAGTTTTTTATACACTCTGCCTTGAATTATTCACTAAAAATAACCTTACTTACCTGCACTTCATTTTAATAGACAACACAATTAAAGTAGACATTATTGTATCGGTCATTAGGGGTGTAAATACTGTGGTGCCCCATTATGATGGACTATGACATTTACTTGCCAGCACTCACTTAATATAAATGAAGACACCATTTAGCAGGAGATCTCTGCTCAGAAGTGACATTTATAAATTCCAAAACATTGTTAACATTATTTATTTATTTTTTTTTGTCTGATTGCCTATCATGCCTATCAACTTCTTACAGCAAAAAATCTGAACAAAGCCATAAATAATGAGGGACAAAGGTCCAAAAATATGGACAATTTTTAAACATTGCTCTCATGAACTTAGAAAGTTAATAGAATAACAGGTTTTCCATTAGCAAGAATTTTCTGAAGGGTATGAAGTCTGAAACTCAAATGCCTGTCAGTATTTTCTGACTTCCATCCTTAATGATTTGCCAATCATTTGCAAAAAAAACCCCCAAATTTATGAGGAATAGACCAAAAATATGAGACAAAAATCTGGACATTCTGTGAAAATCAGTTATAGGTTCATAGATTAATACTAAGCTAACTGCCCTTGAGAGCCATTTAAAGCCTAGCCAATTATCCCTTGTGAGACTCAAACCCTGCACCTTATGTTTGCAAGGCAAACACCTTAACCATTAGGCCACCCTCCCAACATAAATTAATACTAAGGCTAATTACCCTTGCGGGCCATTTTTTTTTTTAAGCCTAGCCAATTACCCCACGTGAGAATCAAACCCTGTGTCTGCAAGGTAAACACCTTAACCATTCTGCCATCCCATTATGTTGCCTACTGTATCCATTTCATGGTTGAGGGGAGTCAGAGAAAATAATCTTGGATAGGAGTGATCCATTTTACACATACTTACATAGTCATGGCGCGTACACACATACACACACAATTTTATAAATGAGGACAGTGTCTTCATTTATATTTGAATGAGTGTTGGCAAGTAAATATGACCCAATGAAATGTATGCAGACACTGAAAGGGAATGCAGACTGGACATACTCCAGCTAAGAAGTAAACACATATATGACCCTAGCCCTGAGTAGCATCTTGCCATCGCCCAGAATGATACCGCAGTAAAAGTACAAAATAATTGACTTCAACAATTGGCTAAGTTTCTGGTGTCATTCTAATGGGATCCAGTATCTGTCTGCCTGGATGACATGGTCAACAGACCACGATGCTCTGCCAGAGATGGCCTGCACCTGTCACCCCCGGGATTCTAGATACTGGCTAAGGGTCTTGCCACCCCTATAGTGCCTTTTTTAGGCAGGTGACAAATTCACCACCATAACAGGAACAGGCAAGCAAAAACTGAGGGTAATGCTACTCAATGATAGAAGTCTAAATCTCAAAATGCACTCACTCAAGGCACTCCTTAAAATGGAGAACATCGATATCTGTGCAGTGACTGAGACTTGGTTCAAGGCTCTAGAGAGCACCCCTGCATTACCAGGCTGTAACTCATACCACACTTTTCGGCCATCTAACCTGGACCAGAACAGCAAAGGTGGAGCTGTGTCCATATTCATTAAGGATATCCACACCTTCAGGCTAGCTGCGCAGCATAATGCATCCGAGGTTATCCAAGTGAAACTAAGTCTGGGCAAAACTGCAATCCAAATTGTAGTTTGCTACAGATCCCCCACCATGCCCCAGGATTCCCACTCCTCTTTTCTTGATATACTGGAAAATATTACGGTTCAACCAAACACCCTAATAATGAACGATTTCAACTACCCCAACATTAACAAGGGAAAACTATTTATGTACCAACTCCTTCGCTCAACGCTTTCTGGAATTCATAAATTCCAATGTCCTGGATCAACTTATCCACACCCCCACCAGGGGCAACAATATCTAGACCTAGTCATTACCAACATGCGTGACCAGTGTTTCACACCTGAAGTCAACTCTTTGTTGGTCAGATCTGACCATAAGCTAATCACCCTAGATATCCACATCCCGTCCCCACCCACCATTAAGGAAACTACAGAAAAAAATTTCTTCAAAGCCAACTTCATGCTTCTTAAGACAGAAGTGGCAAACTTCATGACACCCATGCAGATGGACAATACAGTTACAACTGCTGAATCCTACACAAATGCACTCTATAAGCACTTACATGAGTGCATGGATCCTGCTATCCCAAACAGAACCAAGATGCTATCCTCCAAAAAAGGAAGCCAATCTGGTGGCCAAACAAACACTACAACAGAAGGAAGAAACTGTTGCAAAAGAGAGTAAAATCCCAGGAGCTCCCTGGTCAGCCTCAGTAAGAAGCTGAGATCCCTTATAAGATCCTCCAAAGCTAGCTATGAAAACAAAATCACCACTGAGACTAAGAGCAACCACAAAGCATTCTATAGCTATGTCAAGAATCTCAATGGCAACACCCAGATCTGCTCTGAGTTACAGCACAACGGCACAAAAATTACAGAACCAACTGATATTGCCAACATCCTGGCATATAGGTTCAGTGCTAACTTTAACCCCCTCTCACCCCCTAAAGGGCCCATATCTATACATGAAGAATGCAGAGGCCCTGTAATCACATCTATGCAGGTAAAAGCTGCACTCTTTACAACCAAAAACACAGCATCCATGGGACTGGACAACATCCCAGGCTGCGTTTTACATGAACTTCAGAACAAACTGGCTCCCCACCTAAGTACCATGTTCAATCATAGTCTCATGTCAGGCTTTCTGCCCACTGAATGGTGCACAGCAACAGTTATCCCATTCCACAAAGGGGGAGCCACCACTGATCTCGGGAACTATCGCCCTATTAGCCTGACAAGCCTGGTCTACAAGGCCATGGAATGTATCATCACGGAATTCACAAACAAAGACACTGGTAACCTCTAAACTCTGGACCCCACCCAGTTCGGGTTTGTGAAAGGCAGATCATACCTTCTGAACCTGATTGACTTCTTTGAGGCAGCCACCAAAGCTGTAGACGAGGGTAAGGTGGTTCACACAGCCTATCTTGACCTCGCCAAGGCTTTCAGCAGCATCCCCCATTCTGGAACTATAGCTAAACTCACTAAACTAGGTATAAATCCCTATGTCACAAGATGGGTTGCCAATTGGCTCACTGACAGAACCCACACTGTAAAAGTTGCAGACTCCAAATCTTACTTCAAACCAGTGACAAGTGGAGTACTGTAGTACCACAGGGTTCAGTTATCCTGTTTGGTATCTACTTCTCTGAAGTACAGCCTAACACAGAAGGCCTCTGGCTAATGAAATTCGCAGATGACTGAAAACTAGGAGCCATAGTCAAGTCCCTAAATAATGTGGACATCCTACAGAAGGGCCTCACTGAGACAGATGCCTGGTGTCAGAGGCATGGCCTCAAGCTCAGTGCCAAAAAGTGCATTGTCATCCCCTTTGGTAAAAACTCTGTACCCATGAACTACAACATAAACAGCAGTCTACTTAACACCGAATGCATGATAAGAGACCTTGGGACCCAGGTGGACAGTAGTCTCTCCTTTGATAATCACATCACCACAGTAGTCAGGAAATCCTTCTATATGGCACACCGCATCACAAAGGGGTTCTAATCCAGGAAAAAAGAGGTCATTGTTCCCCTCTACTCGGCACTCATTAGACCCATTATAGAGTACAATGCCCCTTTTGGAATGTATCTCACAAGACATTTGCAGCAGCTGGAAAGGCCACAGAAGTACCTCACAAAGAGGATTACTGGCCTCAAACAGATGCTCTGCACTAACCATCTCAAAAAACTCCGGCATTACTCTGTAGCATATCGCCTATGCCGAGGAGATCTCTGCCTAACATATAAAGCTATGTTAAACCAAGAGCTGTTGGACATGCTACACCTAAAGAAATCCCAATCCCTCCGAGCTAGGGACCTAAACCTTGTCACCACAATAAACAGGACATGCTGGAGGGATAGATTCCTAACCCAGAGACTTCCTATACTCTGGAACAAGCTACCCATCTACATTAAGCAAAGTTCCAATATTCCCACAAGAGGTGAAAATATACTAGACCTGATCATCACAAACATGGGGACAAAATGCTCCACACCGGAAGTATATCCCTCATTGGTGAGATCAGACCATAAATTAATCTCACTGGAGATCCACATCCCGCTCCCACCCCCAACAAAAAAGACCACAGTGAAGAACTTCTCAAAAGCCAATTTCACACTTCTTAAGACTGGTAAGGTATCCTTCAAGGCCCCTGAGCCATTGGAAACCACAACCCACGCTGCTGAATCCCTTACAAATGCTTTCTATGAGCACCTCCAGGATTGTATGGATCAAGCAATCCCAAATAAAATCAAGACCCTTTCCACCAAAGGCAAGCGCCCGATCTGGTGGACCCCAGCCATAAACAAACTTTACAACAAGAGGAGAAAGCTACTACAAGATAGAGCAAAATCCCTAAAAGGGAAGACATCTCTGATCAATACTAGTAAAAAACTACGATCACTCATAAAATCATCCAAGGCCAACTTTGAGAGAAAAATCGCCAAGGATTCAAAAGACAATCATAAGGCCTTCTTTAGCTATGTTAGAAATCTGGGTGGAAACTCCCAGATATGCTCAGAATTAGTCCAAAATGATACAAAAATCACTGAACCCACAGACATTGCAAACATACTGGCAGACAGGTTCAGTGAAAATTTCTCCCCTCCCTCCCCCCCAAAAGGAGAAATATCTATCCCAGCAGAGTGTAGCCTCCCAATCATCTCAAATGCCCAGGTGAGAGCTGATCTCTCTAAAGCTAAAAACACAGCATCAATGGGACCGGATGGTGTCCCCGGCTGTGTGCTACACAAACTCAATGAGGAACTAAACCCACGCATAAGGCTGCTGTTTAATCTTAGCCTTACCACAGGATACGTACCCAAAGAGTGGCGTAAGGCAACTGTGGTCCCACTCCACAAAGGCGGTGCTTCGACACAATACCCCACTTGGGTATCATAGAAAAGCTCACCAGCTTAAATGTAAACCCATATGTCACAAGATGGGTTGCAAACTGGCTCAAGGACAGAACCCACAGGGTTAGAGTTGCTGGTGCCATGTCAGACTCCAAGCCGGTCACAAGCGGCGTCCCACAGGGCTCAGTCCTGGGCCCCCTCTTGTTCGGCATCTACTTTTCAGAAGTGCAGGCAAACATAGGAGGATTGTGGCTGACAAAGTTTGCAGATGACTGCAAACTGGGCGCCATAGT
Source organism: Protopterus annectens (assembly GCF_019279795.1). Lineage (NCBI taxonomy): Eukaryota > Metazoa > Chordata > Ceratodontiformes > Protopteridae > Protopterus > Protopterus annectens. The sequence goes on from NC_056740.1 coordinate 153,957,663, forward strand.
TGAAAATCCATCAGACACAGATATCCTTCAGAGAGGTCTCATAGAAATGGATAACTGGTGCCAGAGCCATGGCCTTAAGCTAAACACCAGAAAATGTATAGTCATACCCTTTGGTAAAAACAAGGTAACCCCAAGTTACCACATAGGTGGCAATCCATTAAGCACAGAAGAGGTTATCAGGGACCTGGGGACCCAAGTTGACAGTAACCTTTCTTTTGATACTCACATTGCCAAAGTGGTTAGGAAGACCTTCTACATTGCCCACCTGATTATGAAGGGATTCACATCCAGATCAAGGGAGGTCATTGTTCCCCTGTACTCTTCACTTATCAGACCAATGATTGAGTACAATGCCCCATTCGGAATGTACCTTACCCGACACCTGCAGCAATTGGAAAGACCCCAAAAGTTCCTCACCAAAAGGATAAAGAGGCTCAAAAATATGCCATATGCTGCCCAACTGAAGAAACTCCAGCTCTATTCAGTCGCATACCGTCTGCTCAGAGGTGACCTGTGCCTGACATACAAGGCCATGTCCAACCCGGAATTAATGGACATGCTCCACCTCAAAAACTCCAAATCCACCAGAGCCACAAGAGCAAGAGACTTAAACCTCAACACGGATATAAATAGGACGTGCTGGAGGGACAGATTCATCACCCAGAGACTCCCTATGCTGTGGAACAGAATCCCGGTCCATGTGAGACAGAGCACCTTGCTGGCTCTGTTCAAGAGGAATCTTGACCAGTGGATGGGAGATCGTAGGTTTACCCCGGGGATCATCTCTGTATCACTGCTGGACAGAGGCATGGCAAACTAATGGGTATAGTATTCTTCAACCTAAGGGGTGGTGAAAGCCACACAACTCTGGCTAGGCTTATAAATGCCCTAGGGCAGATAGCCTAATATGAACCTATGAACCTATGAACCTATGAGCACTCTTCAAGAAAAATCTTGATGAGTGGATGGGAAATAGGAAATACACCCCAGAGATCACTTCTGTGGCTCTGCTCAACAGGGGCACAGGAAATTAACTTTCTTTGGTGACGTAAGTCAGGGAACCTTGTTGGCTAGGCTTACTTAGGCCCTTGGGCCGATAGCCTAGTACCTACCGATGAACCTATGAACTAGAGAATTTCGCACTGTGAGAGAGAGGTACAGACTACTACCCAACATTACCTTAGGCATACTGCTATTTTCATTTGGCATCTAATCCAACCTCTTCCTAGAATTCATCCTGTTTCCTGACAAAAAGAGATAGAGAAATGTATACTGCAATAAAGGACGTATTGATAACAAATTCAACAAACTAAAACCATGAATATCCACATACATTTCAAACACAATAGCTGTTACAGAATTATGGCCAGTTATTCTTGTCCATCTTTTATTTAAGTTCCCGCCACTACAATGTTTTGCAAAGTATTTTTGAGGTAAGTACACTTTAGTTGCTTGCTACTTTTAATAACAATGCAATAACATCTCATCTGATAGTTTCATGTGATAGTTTCTTTATATAATAAAGAAAATAAAGGTAATCCAGAAGGTTCAAGTCAAGTCTACAATCCCACCTGTGATGCAGGACTAAGAAGAAACAGAGTACTAAGGATTAATCCAGATAAAATCACTTTAGCTAGCAGATCTAGGAGACGTTGTCTCTGATACCCTCCCTGTGGTAGGAGTAAAGACACCTTGTTGAAGTTTCAAGTAGTTTATTCTGTTAAGTAGATAGATGGACAATGGTTCTTGTTCAAATGGTGTTTATTCTTCCCACAGGGAGAGTATAAGAGACAGAGTCTCCTAGATCTGCTAGTTAAAGTGATTTTATCTAGGCTAATCCTTTGTAATCTGTTTCAATATATAATAAAGAAGGATGTTAGTTGGCTGAATGGGAGAACACAAGGTGAAAATTGAAGATATAATTTCTAAAGAAAAGAAGGTTGCAACAGGGGTCCCTCAGGGTTCTTTTTTTGGATCCTTGTATAATTTGTTTATATCTGACTTCCCATCTCAAAACAACATTTTAGTCAGCTGCTTTGCAGATGATATTAAATTTGGAATAATTCTAGACTCTGTTAATGATCAGGTAATTTGCAGGATTTTTTGGATACTATTCACTTATGGTCTTTAAATCAGAACATGGTGTTTACCACCAGTAAAATTAAGGTGTTGCACTTTGGGCTGAATGATCCTTGTTTTCTGTATACCTTGGATAATATTTTTAAGTAGTGAGGGGGAAATCAGAGATTTAATTCTGGTAGTGGACTGCTGACTGAAATATGATGACAATTTAATAAAAAAGTGTTACTCTGTTATTAAGGACATTCCACATAGTATAGTATAGTCATGATGACAGAGTTTTAATACCTCTTTATAAGGCTGTAGTAAGACTGCATATAGAATATTGAGATGCTGTTTGTGTTTTCAACTGGGCCCAAATATCGACATTGGAAAGAATTAAAAAGTATTTTATGAAACAGATTGATGGTGTTAAGAATTACAGTTATAGAAACAGTCTTGAATGACTGTAGATTGACGGTGTTAAGAATTATAGTTATAGAAACAGTCTTGAATGGCTGTCCCTGTATTCCTTGTGATACAGATTGGTTAGAGGGGTTCTGATTCTTGTTCATAAATGTTTAAATAATACTGTATTAACAGCAACTTTGGGTCTCAAATTCATTCAGCACATTCAGGGTACTTTAAATAATTGTTCTTTTGTAAATATGTTAGTGTGGCACTCTTCTTTGGGGAAAAAAAAGTTATTTTGATAACAGTGCTGGGACATTGTGAAATTATCTCCCTGTAGAGGTCATGAAGGCATTTAGTTTCAATGTATTCAAAGCAGTTATTGACTGTTGGCATGAATGCAGGGCTTTTAGACCTTAGTAACAGGAGGCAATCTCATTTCATGTCTCTATTGAGGTTCTGAGTTTGCAACATTTAAAAATGGAAGGGATGAATAAGTATGGATAACTGCGAGAAAAGGACAGACCTACAGATGTTTTCAATATAATCTAAGATATCTACGTAAATGATACATTTAAGTAGCAGTAAAAAATCTACATCATCTTTAGCATCTGCTCTATTAAAACACAAATAAACTCCTAGTTATTAGCCTCTGTTTCATACCTATGGTCATTCCTTACCAATAATAAGCAGCTCCATTTACAAACCCCCCCTTAAAACTTGCCTAAATATATCCTGCAAATATATATGCCCTTTACCAAGGAGGAACATAAGTATCAGTTCTTTTAAAACCTGTCACTTTTCCCAAAGATCTGTATGCCCAGTTAATTGTAGTTGCTTTAATTAATAAACGTCAACCACTCCCCATCTATAGCATGAAAAACACACACACATTCATTGAGTATCTCCACGGTATCACATTACATTGTCCTAGTCCCACAGGTCTACCTAAATACTATTTCAGTGGCCTGTTCAGTAGTAGAACCAAAAGTACAGAACTCAGTTCCACTAAATATCTCCCAGAAACCTACCATACCATCATTCAAAATAGTTCTGAACATTCACCTATTCAAAAAAGACTACATGTACTAATAATACTTATTCATGTAATCCTGCCTAATGGAAGCACATGGTAACAGTTATTACACACTTGTTTCCCATCTTCACAGCCAGCACCAATATCAAATTCACTAACTACCTATGTACTTTCAAATGTAACACATTTTAAAAGTCCTCACCACAAAATCAAGCAGCCTAAAATGCTAAATAACATCTCTACTATATTTTATCTATGCCATCCTTGGGTTTGAAATATTTTCATTAACATTCTGAGTGTACTACATATTGAGTCTGAAAGTAATGACAGCTCATTACACATGTATAAATTGTAACATTATCATTTTCTGCATCTATTTATTATGTTAGCATGCCTTATATGCATTTATTTTGTAACAAGGCCATGACTTAAAGTAGACCATTCATGCCCAATGAAGCTAACTGTAGAAATGAGTTAGCCAAATAATCAATCACTCAGTCATTTCCAGTACATCAAGGAGCCAAATCTGAAAAATAAGTGTGTAACAACTAAACAAAGTACTTTAAAGATTTGAACAGTAGTTTATTTATTGACATTTGATTACCAGGAATGCCCGACTGGGTAGAAGCCTATTTTCAGTGGAGGCCTGGGGAAAAAAGCTTCAAATTATTACAAAACAGTTTAAGAATAATATTTTTGCAATCTTCAAAAATAAAACAAAAGCATTTGCAGTTTAAATAATTATAACGAATTAGTGATAATATAAAAACATTGGTTAATAATTAATACAAGTTATATGATGATCATTTAATATTTACTGGTATTTTAAACAATTTGTAGAGAAATCAAAAGTAAGTTAGTTTATACAAACAGGAATTGCAATATGCAGTGAGAGAAAAACAGGCTTATGGTATATTTAGATAGAAAGGGTATAGAAATGATAGAAGTAAGTGGAGAAGGGAGAGTAAGGAGGTATAAGAAATGTAAAAGTGCTTCTTGACACTTCAGGATGTAGTTAATCCTAGTTTTGAGCAAGAACAAAGCCAGATTTCAGCTTAGAAGTCTTTCAGAGTGATTTTGAAAGTTGGGGGGGGGGTTGATCTAATGGATACAGGTAAGGAGTTCCAGGTCATAGAAACCTTGTACAAGTACCGAAAATGCCCAGCAGATTTGACAGGTTTGCAGATTTGTAGATTTGCAGTTGGGACTGCTATAGAATTTGTTACCAAATCAACCAGTCATATCATTTAGCCGTAAGTTGTAAATCTCTTACCTGTGCTTTGCTATTGCATACTGACATATGTTATCATTTGCATGTACATTTTACACTGACTATTTTATGGCCTCAATTTTTATATATATAATGACCGTGCTTGACTTTATACACTTGTAATATATGTAAGTAGTTTCATATGATTATATGTTTTCCAACTGTTATAGTCGATAAGGATTAATACACTCCACCAGTTTGCAAATAAATACATTTTATAAAAATTAGTGGGTATGATAACCAGTGGAGTACAGGTACCCAAGAGTCATCTGTTTCAGTATGGTTCAGCATATAAATATGTTTGAAATAAATGTGTCTAAAATCATAGATGTGTTACTATACATTTTTAACAGTTTTCATTTACTTTGATACTATTGTATAGCTTTCTTCTTTCATCCAAGATGCAGCAGTCTAAGAAATAATTATATTTTATACAGACTATATGCTGATCGATTAGCTGAAACTGGTAGTTATAAAAGGTCTATTAATTGATTCTCCTGCTGTTAGAAAGGGCCATAAACTTAAGTGGAAATCTTTTCCCTCTACCAGCTATATGTGTAAGAAAAGAATATCCCAAAAATCCATTCCAGGGTGCCTTCTATTTTGTATTATCTCAATGTCATGCCATTTACTTTAGGGACCTGTTATCTGTACAATATGCATATGACAGTGCATTACTTGTCAAAAACACATTTCATAAATCTGTCCAGATCTTACAATAAGCCAAATTCTCAGTGTTGGGATCTTGGTTTTGTCAATTTCAGTTACTCTTAATTGCCAGTAAAAGCAAATCAATACTTTTATGTACCAGCCATGACTACTGTCCATGTTCTACTGCGCTAAGGTTAGTATCTATCAGTGTTGAATAAATATACTGATTAGAGACATTAAACGTCTAGATATACTATCAGATTGTATCTATCCTTAAACCTACACATTGACAATACTGTTATGAAATATATCACAGGAACAGAGATTACCTCCTACCAAGCTCTAGGTACAGACTTCAACTGTTGTTTTATTCTTCAAACTCTTAAGTTGTAGTACTCTGACTGGTTTGTGGTATGTAAGCAGATAATATAATCATTAGGGAAGGCATTTACAACAAAGGAGCTATGTTTATTTTTGTCATTCTGAGGTCACTCCAACTCATAGAAAAAAGTGATATATTTTTTTTTTCAAACTTCAAGACAGGACACTGCAATGCACATGTATACAATGCATCCAAGGACTCACACAATGCTACAATAAGTAGCAAACAAACATTTAAACAATTTATCAAACAGGCATTTTTGAGCAAAATTTTAAAAAATCAGTCACGTTATGAACACCGAAGGGAATCAAAACAGTTATTATGTATTAATTAATAACATAATTAAACAAAAAGAAAAGACTATAAATGTGACATGTTATCAATAAACAACAAAGTGATCTAATGACAATATTTTCAGAAAAAAATGCAAACTTCAAAATAAAAAAAAGACCTATTTCGATGTGGAACAGATATAAAATATGATAACCACAAGTAAAATTAGGAACTCAAGTTACATGGACCAGACTTACCTATTGATTTCCCATATATAATCAATAAAAAATTAACTAAACCTTTGACATTCACGTTAAACAAAATGATCAAATGTGGATATATTCCTGACTTAAGGCAACAGTCTGTAATGATGCCACTTCACAGGGGGGGGGGTTCACATTAGACACAATTCGATACTCATTTCCCTGACCAGTATTATTGTTCAAATCGAGGAGAACGTTCTCCCGAAATAAGATAAAGAACACTGAGCTTTTATTGAAGGAAGATCTCACATTTTGAATCTTGTGCTATGCTTTCATAATGGCAACATAAAGCACAGTACTTAAGCTTGTCACATTATCAGAGGACCATTAGTACAGAGACAGTTGTAAGCATTCAAGGAAATATGCCACCATTCATTAAAAATCTTTTATCAGCCTTTTTGTAAACCCAGTCACTGAGTCTTCTGCAGCTCCTTTCCTGAATTTTAAAATGGCTGCTAAAAGAATTGCAGCTAAAGATTCAATCTATATGTAGTCAACAGGCTGTAGAATAGTTGGCCCTTGAGTGAGCCCCAAAGGCCAGAATGTTCCACTGTTTCTATTTGGAGGTCTGCCTATCAGATAATCCTACTCATCTGCCATTTGACACATTTGGAAAAAAAAAGAAAACAAAAAGCACCCCAAGTATATATAATTTGGTTTAACCATATTACATCTCCAACTCCAGCCACCTATGCCTTAATATATATGAAGATGTGCAATTGGTGGAGTAAGGTAATCAAAAAAAATGTACTGAAGAGAGAAAGTCTAGAGGTAGAATTATTAAATAACCATTTCATTCACTCCTTTATAAAGTTTATCTGCAGAAGTACTTTGTTTTTAATATAAGATAAGATATATAGTCCGTGTTTGATCTAATACTTCTTTGCAAACTTAAATATATTTCAGGTTAGATGATTTATCATTTACAGTTCCATTACAATTTTTTTCTTGTTCTTAAACAAGAAATTAAACCAAATATGTTGTCACTGCCTTGCCTTTGAGAGGGTATTCGTACTGAATTATCAAAAAGGTAACACTTCATTCCTTTTTAATTTCCATAAATTAATCATGAAGAAAAAGAATTCCACTGTATAGTTTTCAGGCAGAAGTGTTAGCATTTTCCATGTATCTAACAGACAGAAGAGTCACACATCTATTAAACCAGATCATATCTTGAGAAGACTTAAATCATATGCACCATTTCTTTTTCAAATCAGAATTAAGTGCATCTTTGATCCCAGACTTTCTTAGATCTTTAAAGTTGGTCATTGTCATCTGGAAGAATCCCTTTCATTTCAGTTCGAAATGAGATACAGTTAATGTTAATTATTTGTAATAATATAAATAAACAAACAAACAAATAAATACATAAATAAAGTCTTATAGGAGTTGCCGCGTAAGAGAAAATACTTGAGAAGCTGAAGCTTCCTTGTATTTTGGTGTGCTTAATGCTTTCTTGAAACTCTGGAAAGACTCAAATCTGAGAAAAAATCTAAAAAGAAAATCTGAATAATTCAGTTCATTTGGAGATCATATTGGACAAGGGACTAAAGAATAGTTACTTAGGAAAATACGTCATTTTGATATATATAGTCTGTTCATGAAAGTAAGAAATCACTTTGTCCACATAATGAATTTGTTTGAGATTTCTTTCATAACAGGGGTTATATCATCTCAATTTACCACTTTTTTGCTCATAATAATCCCTGGGTATTTAAATTCAAAGACAGCTTTTAGGAGAATAAATGCAATTTGGATAGCTGTGCACTGCAAGTCTTTTTGAAGGGACAGATCACTGATTTACCCAATGAAGTGAAAAACCAGAGATTGAGAAGTTACTGATAGCATCTACAACAGTGCAGGGAAGTTTTACAGATTGGGAGAGCATGATATCACAGTCACTGGCAAAGCGTTTGTAGTTTAATGGATTTAAAAATGGATGGACCTTCCTGATTGATTTTCCTGCTAAGAGGATAGATAATAGTTTCATTAATAGAAAAAAAAATAGTTATCAGAAGAAGATGAAATAATCTTTTTGGTGAGAACTCCAGTTGTGCGGAAATAATTTATAGGTTCATAGGTAGGTACTAGACTATTGACCCTAGGGCCTATACAAGCCTAGCCAAAAAGGTACCTGGGCTTTCGCCTCCCAAGAAAACTATTTCCCTGTGCCCGTCAAGCAGAACCACAGAAGTGATCCCAGGGGTGAATTTCCTATTACCCATCCAATCATCAAGATTTTTCTTGAAGAGTGCTAATGAGGAGCTCTGCTTGACATAGATAGGCAGTCTGTTCCAGAGTAGGGGAGTCTCTGGGACAGGAATCTATCCCTCTAGCATGTTCTGTTTATTCTGGTGACAATGTTTAGGTCCCTAGAGGGTGTAGCTCAGAGGGATTGGGATTTCTTTAAGTGGAGCATGTCCAACAGCTCTGGGTTTGACATAGCTTTGTATGTTAGGCAGAGATTGCCTCTGAGTAGGCGATATGCAATAGAGTAAAGCTGTAGTTTTTTGAGACGGTCTGTATAAGGCATCTGTTTAAGGCCAGTAATCCTCTTTGTGAGGTATTTTTGCGGCCTTTCCAGTTGTTGTAGAGGTCTTGTGTGGTATATACCAAAAGGGGAATTGTACTCTATAATGGGTCTAATGAGTGATGAGTAGAGGGGAACAATGGCCTCTTTTTTTCTGGACGAGAAACCTTTTGTGATGAGGTGTGTCACGTAGAAGGATTTCCTGACCACTGTGGTGATGTGATTATCAAAGGAGAGACTACTGTCCACCTGTGTCCCAAGGTCTCTTATCACACTTTCAGTGTTAAGTAGACTACCGCCTATGTGGTGGTTCATGGGTACAGAGTTTTTACCAAAGGGGATGACCATGCACTTTTTGGCAATGAGCTTGAGACCATGGCTTTGACACCAGGCATCAGTGAGGCCCTTTTGTAGGATGTCCATATCATTAGGAGTTTCAATTATGGCTCCTAGTTTGCAGTCATCTGCGAATTTAGTTAGCCAATGACATTCAGTGTTAGCCTGTACTTCAGAGAAGTAGATACCAAACAGGAGAGGATGCAGGACTGAACCCTGTGGTACTCCACTTGTCACTGGTCTGAAGTCTGATTTGGTGTCTGCTACTTTCACAGTGTGGGTTCTGTCAGTAAGCCAGTTAGCAACCCATCTTGTGACATAGGGATTTATACCTAGTTTAGTTTTAATTCCAGAGTGGGGGATGGTGTCGAATGCCTTGGCAAGATCTAGATAGGCTGTGTGAACCACCTTACCCTATCTATGACTTTGGTGACTACTTCAAAGAAGTCTATCAGGTTTAGGAGACATGATCTGCCTTTTACAAACCTGAACTGTGTGGGATTCAGAGTTTGGAGATCTCCAATGTCTTTGTTTATGAGTTCCATGATGATATGTTTCATGGCCTTGCAGACCAGGCTCATCAGGCTAATGGGGTGGTAGTTCCTGGGGTCTGTTGTGGCCCCCCCCTTGTGGAGTGAGATAACAGTTGCGGTGCACCATTCAATGGGCACAAAGCCTGAGGTGAGGCTATGATTGAACATGGTACTTAGGTGGGGTGCCAGTTCATTCTGTAGTTCATGTAGAAGACAGCCTGGGATGTTGTCAGGTCCCATGGATGCTGTGTTCTTGGCTTTGGAGAGTGAGGTGTTTACCTGTGCAGCCATGATTATAGGAACTTTGCATTCTTCCGGTATAAAGATGGGCCCTTTAGGTGGTGAGAGGGGGGTAAAGTTAGCACTAATCCTATCTGCCAGGATGTTGGCAATATCAGTTTGTTCTGTATATTTAGTATCATTGTGCTGTAACTCAGAGCAGATCTGAGTGTTGCAACTGAGATTCTTGACATAGCTATAGAATGCTTTGTGGTTGTCTTTAGAATCAGTGGCAATTTTGTTTTGATAACTAGCTTTGGAGGAGTTCATGAGAGATCTCAGCTTCTTACTGAGGCTGACCAGGGAGTTCCTCCAATCGTGGGATTTTACTCTTTTTTGCAACAGTTTCTTTCTTCTGTTGTAGAGTTTGTTTATGGCAGAAGACCACCAGATTGGCTTCCTTTTTTTGGACGATAGCATCTTGGTTCTGTTAGGGATAGCATGATCCATGCACTCATGTAAGTGCTTATAAAGTGCATTTGTGTAGGATTAAGCAGTAGTACCTCTATTGTCCATCTGCATGGGTGTCGTGAAGTTTGCCACTTCTGTCTTAAGAAGCGTGAAGTTTTCTATGGAGAAATTTTTTATGATTGTTTTCCTAATAGGGGGTGGGAGCGGGATGTGGATGTCTAGGGTGGTTAGCTTGTGGTCGGATCTGACCAACGAGGAGCTGACCTCTGGTGTGGAACACCGGTCACCCATATTGGTGATGACCAGGTCTAGGATATTGCTGCCCCTGGTGGGGGTGTGGATAAGTTGATCCAAGGCATTGGAATTGATGATTTCCAGAAAACATTGAGCAAAAGAGTTGGTACATGAGTAGTTTTCCCATTTAATGGTAGGGTAGTTGAAATCACCCATTATTAGAGTGTTAGGTTGTACCTTAATATTTTCCAGTGTTTCAAGAAAAGAGGAGTGGGAATCCTGGGGCATGGCGGGGGGTCTGTAGCAAGCTACGATCTGGATTGCGGTTTTGCCCAGAGTTAGTTGAACTTGGATAATCTCGGATGCATTATGCTGAGCAACTAGCTTGGAGGTGTGGATATCCTTAATGAATATGGATACACCTCCACCTTTAGTGTTTCGGTCCGGGTTTGGTGGCCGAAAGGTGCGGTATGAATTATAGCCTGGTAATGCAGGGGTGCTCTCTGGAGCTTTGAACCAGGTCTCTGTCACTGCACATATGTATCTGCACATGATATTCTTTGGAATATCAAAATATATTTTACAATTTTCTACAAGCAGGTCTAATTCACCTAATGAAATGTTTTTTTTTTTTTTTGAAAGTTCAAGTGCTCTGTTGTTGATCAATGACAGCTATAGTTTAAAATTAATTAAATTATGACTTCCATACTTGCCGTTTACAAAACTCTATTTCCTTTCAGAAGTAAGGTATGGAACAATGATTCAAGCTGTACTAAACCATTAGCATAAATTCTGGTTTCTAAGGTAATACAGAGAATCAACAATATTTAAGTTTGGTTTAGGAAGCAAGACAAAATTTGCAAAAAGTGATGAGTGAGGGACGTATCTTAAAGTTTAATTTCTTTTTATAATTCCATATGAAGGGTACTTTCTCATCTCTGAAAATGTTATGTCTGGAATAGTCTCAGCAGGATCAGGGATTTTCCTGGTGTAATAGAACTAAACAAACTGAACAAAGACCTGAAATTTAGTTACTTTTCTGGCTGTAGCTGGATAACTTCTAAGTATAGTGTAAATCAAGGTCTGAGACAAACATAAATGAGGGTGATTAAAGACAGAAATAAAACAGTCCTTTTACAGAAGGCAAGGGAAATAACAGTGGGCCTCCAAAATCCCATTATATGTCAATGGCATGGAAATTCAAAGTTACTTCCTTATGAGTCATGCAAGGTATTATGGCTAATAGAAAGGCTTCAGGGAGTACAAGGTCATGTTGATACATCAAGCCCCATTGGTAGCCATGTTGTGGTAAACAGGCTATAATTACAAATAAAGCACTTACAGTGATTTTGAGGTGTTACAATAGGTCAGGAAACAAAGATAGAATGAAAAAGAAAAAACAGTTTTGTTTAGTTCTAGGGTAGAGTTTTCCTTTAACTGTGTCTATGATATGTCATGCAGGTGGAGACAAACTCCTCTGCAATGTATGTGAGAAGCTGAGCTCAAAAAGTAGGTGGGCTTTCCTTTCCTTTGACTGCAATGCAAGGAAATAAAAGTTTTAGAAAGTATAAGCAGGTTTCTGGTACCTACACAATGCTGGAACCATATTGTTGGGAGAAAAGAAACCTAAAAAAGTGAGTTAAACTGTAGGAGAGAGCAGAGTTTTTCTTTAAAGGCCTTGAATGCCAACCAAAATCTTCCCTTACATAATAAAATAACATTTACTGCACAGTTTTAAGTATTGAAGCCTAGACATATAATTTATTTAGTTAACAAACAGAAATACAATTCATAAATGTCTTTGTTAAGCTGTAAAATGATTTTTTTGTAACAGAATTCCAAATTGTTCTCTAATATAGGTCTTGCAATGGTTGTATGGTGGTTAGTAGCAAGCATAGCAGAGTCCATGAAAGAGAAGGTTTTAAACATCAAGCCAACCATCTACATTGCTTTACTAAGTATTAATGTTGCACTTTTCTGAAGCTCAAGTTACTGGCAATCCAGATCCCAAGGTTTTTATTATTATTTTATTTTATTTAGTCAATTCAAGAATACAACTGTTAAGCTTTAATTGTGAATCCTTAGTACAGCTACCGAGTGCGCCTCCAGGCGTTTCTGCGGTTACCTCCAACTGCGCCTCTAGATGTTAAATACTACTTGTTCAAATTTTCATTAATAATTCAAAAAGCGTGGTACATACACGGTATCAGAATATTTTGTCTTGAAGCACACATGATGACAAACACAATTGTATTGATATTTGACCTCTGTCAATGAATATTTGTTAGAACTATAAGGTGATAGCTTCATTTTTTAAAGGCTCAAGCCACACCCACTGGGAGTTAAAGGTACACACTCAAAAGAGCTGCACTGGAGGGAATGAGTTAAGATAATCTTAAACTTCAGTATGCTGACTTCAAATCATTTGCTCATTAGCCAAGGGTGTACATGATTACAGTAAGTATTCCATATAGTAACTTTATGCTTTGATGATAACACAGCCTCAGTCTTAATGTCATTAGCATATTTGGAGAAACAGAAATTTTGAGGTATAGGAAGAAATGAAAGAAAAAAAACACAAGACTGAACAATATTATTTCCAGGACCAACAGCTGATAAACTCCCCACAGGACCAACAGCCGAGGAACTGCCCAATCCATTCAGACACAAAACTAATTACTACTGCCAGCCCAATGGCAGAGAGGAGTGGCTTGCATTTGCATTGCTGGTGACCTGAGTTCAGTAATGGACCCATGTTGGGTGGATAGGATGAAAGCGTCAATAGCTAGCTCTACTATCTCAGGAGTGGGGTGAGGGGAATGAGGGGGAAAGCCAATCCCTCTGAGATCTCTAGGTGAGTCTAGTAACGTTGCATAACATCTCAGGCTAAAAATGAGAGTGGCAAAGATGTTCCAACTTCACTGCAATAGTTGTTTCCATAGCTATGGACTTTGATTAACCACTGTAAGAATGATATCTCTTAGGTTCTTTGCTTATCACTCCCCACTGGATCCCTCATTTCCTGGGCCAAAAGAATGAGTACCATTGAGACTGACTTCATGAGGAGTCTGGGGTCCAGTAAGCAAAGGGTCATATGCAGGATACCTGGCAAGGAGCCATTGAGGGATCTATACATGGGTGAGTGCATAAGTCAATGAAACAGCTTGAGGCTGAGGAGGGTCAGGATGTAGTCAAGAGATCATTGGGGAGCTATGACTAGATTCTCACAAATAGACCCTCTCTATGCCCTCTCTCAGGGTGTCTCCAGACACCCTCAGTGATCACAGACCCATCCACCTCCTAAGACACAAAGTAAACCCTAAAAAAAAAATATGTAAACACATCCATAACACAGAGAGTTTCTCCACAGACATTTTTATTTCCCTCCTGAAACAATGTAACTAGTTCCTACTAAAATACCACCAATTAGATAATGCAACTCAATACTTTAACAATACATTCCTGTGACTCCTAGACAATGGAGCCCCCATCAGGAAAATCCATGTGAAAACTAAACTGACCCCATGGCTAACAAAACACACTAAACTCCTCATAAAACAAAGAGACAGAAGATGGACCCATTATCTTGCTAATAAAAAACAAACAACCCTCCAAACCTACAGACAATTAAGAGACACAGTTAAAAAGCAAATAAAAACAGACAAAAAACCCACTATTCAACAACTCAACAGAAACACCAAAATAACCCCTCAAAATTCTGGGCCTCTATAAATCAAATTCTTGATCCCAAACATTGCTCTACCTCTAACCTCTCCTCCCCAAATACCACCGAAAGTATAGCTACTCAATTCAACTTTCACTTTACTAATTCCTTACTGTCCCTACTAAATCATAACACTACCAGTCCTATGACTGTACCCACTACCTTTACCACCAATCCTGTAGCATTTATCCTTAAACCAATACCTATCTACTACATTAAAAATTTCTCCATCGACTGAAACCTTCACCACCACCAGCCAACCAGCTTCCTTGTGAATTCCTGAAGTTAGCAGCTGATGCCATTACTTACCCTGTTTCCCTACTAATACATCTGTCCATCTCTGAGCAATATGTCCCAAAACTGTGGAAGATATCCCATATCACCCCCACTAAACAAGGGAGGCACCTCAACACTACTATCAAACTACATACCCATCCCAATACTCCCTCCACTTGCAAAAATCCTCAAGAAATGTATACATTCACAAATCCTCCCCATCTCCTGCACAATAACCTTCTCTCTGATGCACAGCATGGCTTCAGGACCAAGCATAGCAACACATATATCCTAATTAGCTTCACAGACTTAGTCAACCAGTCAAGAAACCATGGCCTTTATTTTTCATCAGTTTTTCTACACGTCAAAAACATTTGGCACTGTCTCACACCAAAGACTTCTGTACCAACTAGCTACGTTAAACTTATCTCAGTCCACCCTATCATGGTTCCATAGCTACTTGTCAGACAGACAGCAAGATATTAAATGGTTAGACAATATATCCTCACTCTTACCAGTCTCAGTAGGTGTACCCAAGGTTCCATCCTTGGAACACTTATCTATATGATTTTTACAAATGAACTCAACTCATCCACCACATCATCTAACATACAATATGCAGAAGATTCTACACTCATCTGTTTAGCTAGTTCTGTCCCTGAACTCTTACAAAAAACATAGAAAAGCATTTATAGAGGTTGAACACTACCTTTCCGCCAAACAACTAATACTCAACCCCAAGACAAAACTAATATTATTTAGCAACAATAAAATATCTCAACCCTCCTTTCCATTTGTGATCTACTTCATTACCAATACCAGAATAGAGCCAGTAAACCATACCAAACTACTAGGTGTCATCATTGACAAATCCCTCAGTTGCGACCTACACATATCACAGACTATCAAAAAAGGCCACATAAACCTTGGGGCACTTCTTACCCAAACCACCAAAATAGCCATTGCCCAAACCCACGTACTATCCACTCTGTTATATGCCTCCCCAATATTCACTAGTTTAAATAAAACAAATCTAAATAAACTGGAAGCCTGCTACAACAAAATAGCCAGGTTTGCCACAAACCTCCAATACAGAACACATCATTATCAAGCCCTTCACAGACTAGACTGGTTGGAACTCCCAAATCTTCTATGCCTCAAAAAACTCACAATCTGCCATTCCATCATTTACTCACCTGATAAATGCCCAGCCCTTAAAAAACTAGTAAAACCCCATACTAACAATAGATCCCTCTGCTCATCCAACAAAATACTTCTTGAAGTCACTAAAGCTAATTACAGTTATGGGGGTGCCTTGTTCTCTAAGAACATCTCCAAATTTTGGAACACAATCCCTCAGCCCATTCTTTGCATAGCTAACCATCCAAATTCAAGATTCTTCTCAAGGACCATCTGGCAAAAATCTGTCTGTGCTCCTGCTCAACACTAGGCTGACCTCTCAGTAATTTCATCCTATACTATTCCTCACTTATGTTCATTTCCCTGACTCTGTGCTTTGGAACCTATCTTCAACTTATTATTGTATATTGTTATTCTGTTGCTTAACTTGGTGAGGCCAACACCAGACCCCCCCCCCCCAAGTAGATATACAGTAATATTTTTGTTTCTGATGTGTTGAATTAAGGACAACAACTGTAATGTGTATTATGTGGGACTACCCATTTATACTGCTTTATTTGTATTAAGTTGGCATATTTCATCTCTATTGTATCATCATTCCTAATTTTATCTGTTTACTAAGTAACGTTACTTTTTAAATTCTATGTTAAAACTATTTATTATGTAATTTGGAGCAAATGTAAAATAAATAAATAAATAATATCATTACCTGATAGCATTACTGTATTAAGCCTACAGGCTAACTGCTCTCTAATCTACTTAACTATAAATGTGTTGACATTAACCCCCGGATTTACTATTCTTCCATGCAGGACTAGCTTAGTCCTGCACAGAAGCGGCCATTTAGGAGCAGGACGGCAGTGCGCCATGCATATTAATGAAGGTGCGCTGCCTGAGCTCCTAATCTTACATGGAGCGTGTAAGAGTGCAGGGGGCGTGTCTGAGAGCAGAGCTCTCAGAATATACATGCCCCCACAATGAAGAACTGCAGAAAGTCCAAAGGAATGAGCGAGACTGCTCATAGGTGCCCGCATATCCCTAGCAACATTCCTCCACGTGTACAACAGCAATAGTAAATACAACTCAAATAAACAAACCATTTTTTTTATTAAGAATCCGATTAAAGCTAACCGTAGGTGCACGGCTGTGCCCATCGCTTAGCTATGGTTAATGCAGCTTAAATGGCTGAAGAGGATAACAAGGAAGATATATGCAAATGAAGCAGTATAGCAATAGTGTAGTGGGCAGAGTATTTGCCTTATGAGCTGGTATTCCCTGTTCGAGTCCCACTACAGCACATTCCATTTTCCATGGCAAATCATGTTATGAGCAACATTTTAGTTGCATAACCCACTAAATAACATATATTTGTGAACTGAAGTACTGCATTAAATGCACATGTGAGGTGTCAGTGTCATAATGTTTCAAAGTCCCCAGATAAACACATGTGCCCTATACAGTATATGTATACAGGAATCATGGATACAAATGGAAGGTAAAATGTGTAATGAATGACAACTCCATACAGCTTCCAAATCCCCCACCTTACCAAGAACCATTAGGCATTACTGTCTAAATCAGTGCAATTGTAAGCGGAAGTAAGCACTAGTAAGCAAGTGTAAGGACCAATAAGCAGTAGTAAGCATATCTAAGCACTAGTAAGTGAATATAAGCCCATTTGCTCAGGGGTCAGCAATGCGCACACAGGTTAAGCAATTTTGATGTTAACTCTCTGTAAGCATATTTAACCAAAGGTTAGCATTGCTTACCCTCGTGCAAACCCGCACAAACCCACATACAACTGCTCAAAAGTGCCTTAATCAGTCTGTATCCAATGGCCCTTGTTCTGCCCAGCAACAAAGTAAACAGCCTTACAGGTTTTGAACCCAGGACCCTATACACTATAGTCACAGTAGTTAACCACCAAGCCATCACAGCAGTACAGAAGAATGAGGTATCACCAAACAAGTCCTCACTATAGTAAAATCAAACTGAACCTGTGAAAGGAATCAGTATACAGTCATATGTTCTATAACCCACTATATAACATAAATATGTGAATTGGAGTACAGCAGTAAGCCCAGATGTGAGGTGTAATTGTAACAGAATGTTGAAATCCCCAATAAAACACAAGGACACCATACAGTGTACAATATATAAGATGTAATGAATAAGAAATCAATGTGAAAAAGAAAATATAATGCAAAGTCTAATGTAAGCAACGCTAAGCATTGCACAGGCCAGCTTAGGAGGTGTAAGCAATGTGTAGGCCAGCTAACTCAATGTGCCCAGTGTTATACCCCTTTAAACAATGCCAACCTTAGCTAAACTGGTTTGCCCATAGCCTAGCCTTTTCAAAACTGGCCAATCACGGAAAAGTGCGGGACATCAGCCCTACTTAAACCCAACAGATGGGAATACATCTCATAGCTGGTTGTAGCTTTCCCTTGCAGGCACTATGGCAGTAAGGGGAGAAGGTGTGCGCTTCCGGGCACAGTGCTGGTGCATCCAGGAGTCCAGAGTCATGGCAGGACTCCTTGTCAAAGACCATGAGCAGAGACTGCTGCAGGGCCAGTATCAGGGTTCCCAATACAAGGCGGAAGCCTGGGACTGTCTCGCCCATGACCTCACCAGTGCCCCTGGCATTCCTCAAACTGGTGAGCAGATCAGGCATCACTATGCCAACCTGAAGCGGTGTAAGGGGGACCTCTTGGAGCAGTGGATCCAAGAGGCTAGAACAGCAGTGTGTATCACTCCACTATGTGTGTAATAATTGCCAGCTCATGTATATCATGGATAGGTATGGCTAAATATTCCTCTTATGTCCTCCACAGCTGCAAGTGAGTGGGCCGTGAACCAGGAGGCCCACGGAAGTCACCTGGAGAGGTTGTGATGTGAGGCAGATCAGTAATACTCTTGCATGTACTGTCATAGGAAATAAATCTAAAGGTATTAGTAAATTAATTGCCTGTATAAAACCTGTATTGTTTAAGGCAAGTACTGCATACACTGGAGAATATGGCAGGAAGAGTCTCATATAGTTTGTTTATAAATAAAAGTGTAACAGCCTGACAATAAAAGTCTAACTGCTGGACTGCATGTGTATACTCTGGTATCACATGGTAATGTAGATTTACAATCATGTAATAGTACTGCTGTATTAAGCACTGTTACCCACACTGTGCACCATAAATAGAATGTGTAGGAATGCCTGTATATGACTGGTGTAATCCCCAGAGGCCAGTTAGTACAACTAAGAGACACATAGACAGAAAACAGTGAAAAGGAGACAACAAAATCCAAATAGCACATGCAACTGAAAAGTGAACTGCTGCATTTTTAGCACACACAGCCATGGTTCAAATCCTATCGGTGGTAGCAGTCTGCATACAGAATCATACCCCACAACTGTACAGATATGTCCAGAATGTCCAGTAAAGTGGCCCATATCTGCTGCCCGTCAACCTGTCCCCCTGGGAAATCAGTGGGATGATCACAGACGTATAGCAGCAAACAGGAAATGCAACTGATTGACACACATCTATGAGAACAAAGCTGGCACACTAGCAACTCCCTAAAACTTTATGAGAGTAAGAAGCCATGTATGTCTCACTTACACCCCCTTGTTGTCAAGCTGTGGCCAGAGTGTGTACAGTAACAGAGTGAGATGTATGTACATAATAGTAATGTGGAATCTGGTACTGTGTGTGGCAACATTCTGGTAGAGCTAACAAGCATTTCTCCCACAGGTCTGTCAGATGCCAACACTGTGCCCAGAAATACAAGAATGATCCCCTGTACTGGTACTGTTAACTTTGGAATTGTATGGCATTGTGACTGATGCAGTTGCTCCGAATAATAAGGTATTACTCATCACTGTCGCCCACACTGTCCTACAAAATATAACTGTCTAGGAAATCCTGTATATGAGTGTTGTAATACAAGGTCAGAATGCAAAACCACAGGAGAATTATAAGACAGA
Organism: Protopterus annectens; assembly: GCF_019279795.1. Classification (NCBI taxonomy): domain Eukaryota; kingdom Metazoa; phylum Chordata; order Ceratodontiformes; family Protopteridae; genus Protopterus; species Protopterus annectens. Next base: position 153,977,452 of record NC_056740.1, read on the forward strand.
AAGCAGATAGGTGATATACAGCAATACCAATATAGCACACACAATTCTGATGGACAGTGTTTAAGTTGAAGCAGGCACAGCCATGGTCTGAATCCTGGGAGTGGAAGTAGGCTGCATGCAGAATCATACCCCACAACTGTACAGATAAGACCAGAATGTCCAGTAAATGGGCCCATATCTGCTGCCTGTCACCCTGTCCCCCTGGGAAGTCTGTGGGATGATCCCAGAAGTCTAGGCAGCAAACAGGGAATACAACTGATTGTCACACATCTATGAGAACAAACCTGTCACTCTAGCAACTCCCAAAGCTGTTATGAGAATAATAAGCCAGGTATGTCCTATCTACACCCCCATGTTTGTGACCAGAGTATGTACAGTAATAGAATGAGATGTATGTACATCTCTCATTGAGGTGCTGACTGAGGTTTCTTTTTTGGTAATAACTTCTTGGCTAGGCTTGTAAGAGTGCCAGGGCTATTTGCCTAGTAAACTCCTATGATACAACTCCATTGAACTCAAAAACCACTGACTAGAGCATACCTTTGTCATCTTTATACTCATTTATTATGTTAGGTAAAAGTGAAGTATTTCTCCATAATATGATCACCCCCTTCCTCTTCTGATTAAATTGAGAACTACTCAGTACAAAAAAAGGCTATCTGTGGTTTATGTAATTTTAGGAATCTTCCTAAATTACTTCTCTAATAACCATTATTTAGACCATTCATATTAATAGAATACACTTTAGTTTATCTACTAGAGAATGAATAATGAATTTGCTGCTAGCTTTTAAATGTATTGATTTTGTAATGCCACTTACGTTCGATATACTGCCCAATAAACATTGCAGTTCTAAACATATTATTGAAATTAAATACATTGGGTGGTCTAATGGTTAAGATGTGTGCCTTTCAAACACAAGGTGCAGGGTTTGAGTCTCATGAGCCATAATTGGTTAAGATTAAAATGGCTCGCAAGGGCAGTTAGCCTAGTACTAACCTATGAACATTTCTGAAACCTATAGACACCCAAACAAAACAGTAAATTATAATAAATTCTAAACTAATGATTCTTTCAGTGTCTTCCCTCCATGGAGTCTAAAACTTCTAATTTGAATAACAAATCTATCCAAAGTAATCCTCTCATTTATTCACACAAATAAGAGAAAAAAATAACCCAGAACCTCTTGCCTGCTATTCAGTAAAATTATAAATAGATGAAGCTCTATGTATCCTAAGATCACAGCAAGAAAATAATGTGTATACGAAAGGATCCATTATTTCTAGATTATAAAATTTACAATTTATTAACCTCAAAGTGTCATTAGTTAAATTACTATCTTAAAGAATTCTGTAGTAATTTTGAAACAAATGTGAAATATGTACAATTAAATACATTGGTTGTAAATAAAAAAAACACTATGCAAACTTGTGAGGAGCTGCTTATTCAGCTTAGTTTCATTGGTTTGATATTTTATTATGGAATGCATTTGTATCCCTACATGTTTTCTGATGAGAGATAAACAAAACTCCAATTTCTCATGTATACTAATATTTACAATATATACATTCTAAAATTAATGTCTGTAGATTTTCAATATTAATGTCGTTATTATGTCAAATACTTGTAACAATAAAGTCTTGTGTGTACTATTCTTCTTTTCACATTAAGATATAGCAAGTGTCATATATCTACAGCTGTGCTAATACCAGTGTTCTACAGAATTGTAACAAATATCTTTGTGAAACAGTAAGTCAAACCTAATTTTCATTAATACTTTAATGAAGTGTCATGCAGTGTCTGAAGTCAGTGTTCATCTACTGCCTGCTAATGTTTGTCACCCATGTCTCACCATTGTACCATTCTAAGGCAGTCTGGTACTAGATCCTTAGTGTTTTCATCCTGCTAAACTTGCATGAATTATTATACAGTATATATAAATTATTATGCAATAGATATAATAAATATATGTCTCAGACTTTGTGTGTGTTCTCTAAGATTTACCATAAATGTTATTTTTATTCTTTTCTTTCCCCTTCCCTTCTTTCTTTCCCCTCTTCCTTCTTTTTCTCTCCACTCTTTTTTTCCTTCCTCAATCTCCCCCCTTTTTCTCCTTTATTCTCTTTCTGTCCCCTTCCCTTACTTTAACTGATCGATGAGAGGGAATTCTAGAAGTTAGATTTATTTCCGAGTGTATATTTGGAAATTGCGCCTTAAAGCAAAAGATTACTATCTAAGCAAGGAGCTTGCCCAGACAGTAATGCCAAAGCATGTCCTCTATTTCCCAACATTCACCAAGGCCACATTCTAGACCACAAACAATCAAAAAACAACCATAGCAAAACTGACAAAAATGTCCTCCCCACTGGTTCGTCCAGTCGATCCAGCAGCAATGGTTTCTGTTTTAGAAAATCTGATGATTGTTTTAGACCTCTGCCCCCCTCCCCCATCATTTTTGGCTTTCTCCGGAACTCTGGCTGTAAGAAGTTGAGAGGCATTTCATTAGCTGTTAGTCTGTTTCTTCCTGTGCTGGGCAGGATTCCCTCAGTATCCATTTTTTAATTGTGTAACTGTGAACAAGTCACTTAACCCAACAGTTTGTGTTTGGGGAAATTGAGAAAATGAAATAGGCTTCTAACAATCATCTTAACTGCATGCCTAATAAGTGCCTAAGAACCTGCTACTGACAGCTGGGAGATACCTAAACAGGGGTCCAGGGAATTAAGTACTGTGGGAAGAAATAGCCAGGGAATTGTTATGGCTAGGCTTGTATAGGCCCTAGGGCCAATAGCCTAGTACCAACCAACCTATGATCCTATGATCCTATAATACTAATGTATAATCTGGTACGTGTGTGGCAACATTCAGGTAGTGCTAACAAGCATTGCTCCCACAGGTACATCGGATACGAACACTGTGCCGATAAAAAAAAGCTTGATACACTGCATAGGTACTGTTTACTCTGGTATTGTATGAAATTGTGAGTGTTGCAGTTGCTCTGAATAATAAGTTATCACTGATCACTGTCACCCACACTGTGCGACATAATATAACTGTGTAGGAAAGCCTGTATAAGAGTGTGGTAAGTCACTAAAGGTTGAAGAGGGCAGTAGTCTAGATATGTCCCGGTTCACCTGCATGTGGTCAAGACACGGCCAAAGTCTGTGCATAAAGAGATGGGCAGCTATGTGCGCAACATCAAATGAGTATGTGTAGAAATCATTAGTGTTAACAAGCATTTCCTCCACAGGTATACCAGGTAAGAGGTGTATACTGCAGGTAAAACGTGTTCATGTATAATGATGATGACAGCCATATCACTGTCCAAACTAAGGCTATAGGGTACTGTAGTAATACTTGTAAGGTACAGATAACAGCACTGACTAGGAAAGTAATGTGGACTACAAGAATATATTAGTTGTTAATTGACATTTTTCTCTCCCCTCCACCATATCTCCAACAATAAACTACATACCCAACTCAACTGGTATGTAATGACTTCACTGTTTTGATTATGTCCCATTGGTTGATAATTATTTAAACCTGTTTCCATGCATGTGCTATATTGAAATATTCCAACATTAGTGGCATGGTGCTATCAATGTACCTGCATGCTGTTGTTATTACCACTGTGGTCCCATATATGCATGTGTTCCATTTGCTATGCAACTGTTCTGTATCTGGTGTCTGGGTTAATGGGAATATCTATGCATGCTGTTATACCTAACCCTGGAATGTGTTGACTATTACTAACCCACATATGATGATAAAATTTAAACACTGTAGCACCTTTGGGAAGGCCGGTCCCAGTGGACCCACCTGTCCCATCTCAGCTGGCCACGGCACCGGGCACCAGCATGTCTGGAGCCCAACCCGAGACCTCCTCGTCCATTGATCCTGCACCACCTTCAGGTGGAACTGCCTCAGGGGTGGGCTCGTCCCCCCCGGGAGCGGGCATGGACAGGAACCTGTCACCTGTCGCCAGGTCTGGGTGTGGTGCATAACAAGCTCTGCAGGGAGGTCGGAGATCTGCTACACCAGCTTGAGGGCCGTGGGTCACAACTAGAGGGTCTGCTTGGCTCTACAACTCAGTCCCAGCACAGACACCTTTGGGGCTGTGAAAGTGCAGTGATGACTACCCATGGGTGAGGATCTCAGTCCCACTGTTTCCACTAGGGAGCTCATGGGCTTTCGATGTCCCAACACCCCTCCCCATCAAGGTGTCTACCCCCCACATGTGTCATATACTGCCCCTTTATGCACTTGCTTGTCTTGTCTGTTAACCTACTCAATCTACCTCCCCAAATATACTTACTATCCCTCCCCAACATCCCACTATCACCGAAAAAAAAAGAGGCAATCTGTTCCCAAAAACAAATCTTGTCCCATACATAGCTGTCCATTTTGTACATGTGTCCACTGGACACATGTAATCTGGTCTAATTGGCATCACAACATATTATTGTTGTCCTCACCCCTCTCTCAGGGGTTTGAGTGTCCAAATCTACCTCCAAAGTCAGTGTTTATGCACAGCTGTTGCTGTAGAAGAAATGGGCAGCTATGGACCTTCCCTACATCCTTCCTGCACATCCCTAGCTATTTTCCCTACTGTCTTTCCCTCTATGTGCCCCCTTTTCACCACTTTCCTATCAACCCTTTTTTCTTTTCTTTTAAAGAAATTAGCGCGGGAGTAAGCGGGAATAAACACTTTTAAGCAGCAGTAAGCGGGTTTAAGCTTGTTTGTGCGAGGGTAAGCAATGCCTACACAGGTTAAGTAACTGAAAAGCTAACTGAGTATTAGAAACTGGAATCGGAAGTTAGCATTGCTTACCTCAGCGCAAACCCGCTTACAACTACTCAAAAGTGCCTTAATCACTCTGTATCCAACAGCCCTTGTTCTGCCCAGCAACATAATAAACAGCCTCTGTAAGCCTTGAACCCAGGACCCTGCACACAATAGCCAAAGTGATTTACCACTAAGCCATGTCAGATATGCATAACCCTAATGTTTTCACAAATATATCATCCAGCCCAGGCATTCAAGATGTATGTGTGTGTGTGTGTGTGTGTGTGTGTGTGTGTGTGTGTGTGTGTGTGTGTGTGTGTGTGTATATATATATATATATATATATATATATATGTATATTAATATCTAAATAGATATAACATATTTATATATATATATATATATATATATATATATATATATATATATATGTATATATATATATATATATATATATATATATATATATATATATATATAAATATAAACAAATATACATACATACATATGCATACATCTATAGATATATATGTCTACAACTATATGTCTATATATACAGTAATTTATATATTTGTATATACGGACATACATCTGTAGATAGAAATGGGAACATAACAAAAACATAAATGTCCACATGCACTGTTAATGGGGTTGAGAGGCCCCAAACAACATACGTCTTGTATGAATAGGCATCCCCCCTCCCACAGCCAAACACGTCTGCCCTGCAATACACTACCAACTGTTGCAGATCCCATAACCATGATTAGGCACGACATGAGCACAAGATGTTAACAGTACTCTGTCCCACCTGTATGATGTCAGGCTGGTATCAGTAACATATCATGCAGTACAGTCTGGCTCCCATAGGGAATGTATAATGTGGAAGCAATTAACATCCCTAGGATACAGATGCACAGACATATATATGCAGATACAGATATATACACACACACACACGCACACACACACACACATATATATATATATATATATATATATATATATATATATATATATATACACACATATATATATATATATATATATATATATATATACATATATGTAACTACACATACACACACAGAGATATGTATAGGAAGATACATATGTAGAAGGTGCACACAATATTTAACAGCCACTATGCCTACAGTTACCACCTTACCAACTGGACACTGTATGAGCCACCCATACAAATGACAATCCTTACCTGCAACATATACCCACAGAGAAGTCAAAGGATATAACACCACACACAGGTTTGCATACATGTGAAAGCTTTATATGTGTACTATTACAGTTGTATATGCCATGTCATATAGCTGTTTAGACACTGACATCCATATAAAAAGAGTAATGCAACTGTGAAACAGTTATACTAATACAGTAGTCTGGAAAGGTTTACATATCTTGCTGTCCAGCCCGAGGCCTTCAAGTAGTACAATAGTAAAGACAGACTGGGCCACAGGATACCAAACAATCAACAGTAAGTAATGCAGATGTATATGTCACCAGCCTCTATCTACACAATGTGCACAGTCCCTAGGGAGTAAAGACCTCAGCTGACACAATGGGATGTAACTGTTACATAACAAGGCATAACTGACACCATCACAATCACACTGACAAACAGAACAAACTGTATGGCAGGAGGCAGTAGGCCTGCATTTACCCAAGGTGGATTGTATGGTAATGTACATCCAGATACCTTAAGGCAGCTTACCCCTGATACCCCCACATGTTGTAACAGCCTAGGTTAGTTATGGTGCACCCCCCCAGACTCAATAATACAGGGCCATATACCACTGTTACATACACTGGCCTCTGGAGTGCATAAGGACACATGTGTATTGTGTAGGTGAAGCCCACACATATATGGCCCCAACCTCACAGTATGTGTGGGGGACACAACAGCAGTGGACTGATGGCAGGAATGGCAGTATGACATACTCACAGCTCACTACAGAACAACCCCTGACAGCATGTCATATGTGCAAAGCCTGGTATGTAGGTGGAGGACAGAGGATGGAACACAGGCCCATATGTGTAAACCTGTTGTCATACACTAAGCAAGTTGCTGGTGTTACATGATAGTCTGCAACATACATTTAGTCAGGAATATGAAGTGAGAAACAGAAATGGATGTAGCCATGTACTGATACCATGCAACACACACATTGCCAGTGATATATCTGACACAAGACCTGTGTGGTGGACAGACAAAACATAATAGGTACACCTCTGGCCATCAAGAGGATAGGCCCACAGTTGAGACCTATGCAGACAGACTGCATTCCAAATGAAACTAGTATGTACACACAAACCCTGTAGCACCAGTGCTATACAATGCATATAACAAATCTACTCACACTCTGTAGTTCTGGAACCTCCTGCAAATATGTAGCTGGCTTGAGTGTGCAGGTTCTCCTGTGAGAGGTATTGCTACTTGTCTGTAACACTGATGCCCACACACAGGAAGGATGTCTATCATACAGGAAAGGTAAAGGGACTACGCCCACATGATGTAGGGATTTATAGTAGGTGGTTGCCATGACATTGGTAACTGGAAGTACTACACAGCATGCAGGTAGTATGTGGAGGACACTGACTGGTGCAGAGGCCATCACCTGATCATGTGCATCACCTACAAAATCCATGCTGCAATCTATTCAAAGCAGCTGAATTGAGAGAGAGAGAGAGAGAGAGAGAGAGAGAGAGAGAGAGAAAGATAGATAGAGAGAAAGAGAGAGAGAGAGCCAAAGCAAAATAAAATCAAATAACAAAGAAAATAGTTACATCCAGCAAACTATCCAGAACAGACGGCATTCCCACAACAGGTATGTGAAGTATATATGCATGTAATTGAATGTAGTACTTGGTCCATAATAATGGGATAGATGATGTGGAATGATTTTTATGTGCCATCAGATGTTGTTGTAATGATGTTCAACTGAACAACTGCTATGGACAATAGTATCTGTCCCTGTGGGTAGTGGGCCATAGCCGTCAACTGTGCAGATCAACACTGACTGACAAGATGTAAGCCATCATAGTGTGTGTTGTGTAACGGGAAATATGTATATTATGTGGCCAATAGCTGGTGGTGGAAGTAATGACATTATGATGGACACATGGGATCCACAGCCTACCCCTTGCAGAATACTCAGGTTAATCTGTAATGTAGCATGCAGGAATGCCATAGGTGTGTAATAGGGTTACCTGCAATCTGGTCCTACATATACCCCCCTAATGTCAGGCTGTGTCCATATGTGGCACCTGTCTGTGTTGTAGCAAGTCAGAACAGTGCAGCTGTGCAGGAAGGTGTTGTGAGATTGTGGACCTGATGTCTTAATATACCTCACATATAGGTATGCATATGTGTACATATGTACACATATGTTATATAAAACTATATATATATATATATATATATATATATATATATATATATATATATATATATATATATATATATATCTACATGTATGTCCACAAATATACAGATATCCATGTGTAGACATATATATGAGCACATATATACAACATCACATATATATATATATATATATATATTTTTTTTATTTTACATTTGTTGACCGGCTAGTCTAACTGGATATATGCCCATTTTCAGTAAAGGCCTGGGGAGATAAGCTCCAAGGAAGCAAAATACAATCACTTATACAAAAGATTAATTTGTACAGTGAACATTGCAGGTACAGAACAGAGAATAATCACGGAGGTTGTTTGTTCATAGCATAGTGCTAAATATACAGATACAATTAGTACAATACAAATGTAGTTGCAATGCAAATTGCAAAAAGATAGCAGCTGAGTTAAACAATATATTAGCAAACAAGTTGTCATAAAGAAAAAGTATATAGATATATGCCTATATGCATGTCTACATTTATACAAACACATACACAAACATATATCTATGTAAATATGTCCCCGATATTACTACCACAGTGCTGCATGCTATGTGTGAGGAAACAGCTCACATAGCAATACACACAGATATCTACAGCTGGCAGTGTGTGCAACATGGATGGGTATGTCACATGTTAACCCCCTGTTGGGACCACATTGCCCTTGTCTGTGAAGTATGGAATGGGAATATGGGGAAGTATGGGAGGTATAGTTTTGGAGGTGGTCAGGGTCGATAGATATAGAGGACAGTCTACAGGGATGATATGTGGATGTTGTGTGTGGTTTGTGATATGGAGGCCCCATTGGCCCCAGTATGGGCACAATGGGAACAAGCCTCCCACCCAGTGCTACTCAAAACAGTAGTCCACATCCTGAAGGTTCCTGGCCTGGAGGCTGAGCAGGAGGAGCATGTCGGCACTGTGAATGTGTACTGGGTGCCTCAGAGTGATGTAGCACATCCCACATGTGTCTGTGGAGCCCATTATGGAACAGACCCTGGACCTGACCTCAGGGGACAGGAACATTTCTGTGTGTGCCCCCGGAGGGGGCAACATCCATGGGTTGGTTCCACCTGACAGTATTGCTGGACCAGTACATGAGGAGGCCCCATAGTGGGAGACCCACGTGATGTGGCCAGCTAACATGGGCAGATGGGTTTGGAGTGGTGGTTCTGCGGGGCGATAGTGCATATACATGCTACTGTGTCACTGTTATAGAACATATGCTGGTAGTAATGGTCTACACAATCCTGGAAGATGTCCAACAGCATGCATAGATATCTGCAATAACACAGAATGTCAAATGTGCAGCAATCACAAAGCAGCCATACCATAGGCATATATGGAACCATAGTGGCCTTGACAATGGCATGCAGGTGAATAGTCTGTAACAGGCCAGCAATTATAGTGTCCACACAGGGAACATGGCTACAAACACATATCACAAAGTGTAGTACAATACAATATCTATCCCACTGGTAGATAAGCTGTAGCCATACCTAATGAGTTGTGTGTACAGTTTGTTGTCACTGATATGGTGGGGGTGTGACAGAGGTGTTTATTAAGAACTGTGATAACCTTGCTGTATGAGTTGCTCAGACCTGTTTCCATCTTTATGTCTTTCAGCCAAGATGTCACATGCACAGCTACCATCTTATTCAGCTGCCAAAAATGAAGTATTGCTCACTTATTTAATCCAGCATTACTCTGTCCTGTTTGGCAGGGCCACCCATGAGCAGCAAGGAGCGGACCGCCCTGTGGAACGACCTAATCCACAGGGTCAATGATGTCAGACTGCACAACTGTAGTGATGAGCAGGTCTGGCATCATTGTTCTGACCTGCTTCGCAATTCCTGTCGGCATGCTGCTGCAGTCTGGGGGGGATCACCTCGCCACAGGGGCGCCATGCCATCCATCCCCCTGACACATCTGGAGGAGCTCCTGGCCAGTCTTGAGGCACCTGCATGTCTGGCCAGCCACCAACCGCCAGACACCTTTGTGGAGGTGGGTGCCACCCACACACCGGCTGAGGAGCATGCAGGTAAGGCCACAGGGCACATCAGTAGACCACTGTTGCATATACATTCACGTCGGTACAGGTAGATCATGCATATCTGACATGTCATAGATATATTGTGTTGCTGCATAGTAGTGATAAACAGATGTCCAATGTGTGGTAGTTTTGTGGAAATGTACCATTGATGTATTGTAATACTGCACCCACCCTGTAGCACTGCCACAGGTGTGGCCACTGACATTGCATCTCTCACACTCCTATGTAGGTCCCTCTGGGATTCCACCAAGGCAGCAGCCTGTAGCTAGTGATTATGGTTTATGTAGATGCTTGCCAACACACCAGGCATGTAATGGCAATGGTATATTTCATGCACACATCTAACACACCTACCCAGAATGCATGCTGTACATGTGGACGTATTGTTGCTGTGAAATGCATGGCATCACAGGGGTCACAGTGTATATGAGGGGTATGTCAGACACCTGCATGATAACTAACATCCTGTCATTGTGGAATGTGTCCACAGGGAGTAACATAATGGTGGGAGACATGGCCTACAGTAGGGACATGTTTGTAACAACACCCATATACAGTGCAACACCAGTGTATATACCTGTAGGACAATGGCAACTGCTGCAGAAATACATTATGTCATAAGGCATTACAGAAGTCCACATTATCAGCTGGGACTAGGCTGTAACATATGGTGTTCAGTGTATGGGACACTGCAAAGTGACACACATGTGTAGGGCTTACTTGTCATGCATCTGCAAAAAGGCCGAAGGGGGGGGTGTCAACATGACACACCAGTCCACTGCAGCAAGGATCCTAAGGATGCTAAAAATGGCTGTATCTGCACATAGTCAGGTTCTGGACCTGTGGCAGATGTAACCCTACCCCCACAGCAATAGTGACGGCAGTGTGTAAACACCAAGGAATGTGCACATGAGTATACCTTGCAATCATGCAGATTAGGGGATGTGTAGGGCAGGCTGAACATACACTGGCAATTGCAGATGGCCCACGCTGGTATACCCCCACCAGGAATAGTGACTGCTGTAGTACACACAACAAGAGGTGCGACAAACAGTCATTTATTTATTTTTATTTATTTATTTATTTATTTCAGTTTGATGACCGGGGAGGTCCACTGGGCTCAGGAGCCCATTTTCAGTGGAGGCCCAGGGAGAAAAGCTCCACATTACAAAAATACAAAAGGTAAAACAAAAGATAAAAATTAACATAATACAAAAGATAATGCAAAATATGAAAGATAAAAATTAAAATAAGATTCAAAGGTACAGATACAGAAGTATGCAACAGTCAGTCTAAATGGTATGAATACTAGTAGATTGTGATACAGAGACAATAAGAGGTATGGTGTTTACATAACAAAAGAGTCATATATTAATATGGATGGTTAAGGTTGCATAGAGTCTGAGTCTAGTTATGGCAGAGTGGTAGAACAAGCATAAATGTTAGGGAGGGGAGTAAGGGGAGAGCAAACTATTTACAATAATTACATATATACAGGGGACAACAGTAAACAATAAGTACATCAGGAACAAAGTTGATGGTAGTAGGAAATAGTATAGCAATACAGTTAGTGTGAATGGTGAAGAGGCTAGGTGGGGAAAGTGCAGTTGCACTTCCACTTAGAAAACAGGTAGGAATGGAGAAGAGTTTTGAAGTTGTCAGGATTTTCTGTCATTCTTAAAGAAGGAGAGAGAGAGTTACACTTTTTGGCTAAAGAAAAGGATAGTAGGTGCTGCCTGGCAGGTCGCTTTGGATTGTGGACAGTGAGTAGGTTTAGGTGAGCAGATCTAAGTGGCCTGTTAGGGGTATATGGTTGTAGGATGTTGGATAGCGCAGGACATTTAGAAGGGTTAAATAATAGCCTGTGAGCAGTGGTAAATTGGAGGTAGTCTAGAAGGTTGGGAAGCTCTAGCCAGTTTAGTGAATGGAGGGCAGAGCAATGATGGGAGGAGTGTTTGGCTTTGATGGTGAATTTTGAAATTTTATTGTAACAGCTTTCCATTTTTGAGGAGATGGAGGCAGATAAGTTAGTTAATAGAGGGGCACCATACATTAGAGAGGGAAGAAGATAGGTGGTGGTGAGTGTTTGTCTAGAGGAAGGAGAGAGAGATAGTGGATATTTCTGTATAACAGGCCAAGCTTTTGATGTGTTTTCTTGATGTTGAGTTGAATATGTTTGTCAAATTTTAGGTTTTCGTCTATGGTGACTCCAAGAAGTTTGGCATAGGGAACAGTTTCTATGGTTGAGTTGTTATGGCTTCTAATTTTGAAGGACTTTTTGTCAAGAGGGAAGGATTTTGAGGGGGGGGGGAGTAGCATTTTAGATTTGTTAGCATTAAGAGATAGGTTGTTTTGGAGCATCCAGTTCTCAGTGGTAGAGAAGGCAGTTTGAGTGTGTGCTAGAAGTTCAGGGAGGTTGGTGGCACAGCAGATTAAAGTGGAGTCGTCGGCATATTGTACGATTTTAGTATTTGGGATGGCAGAGTGGAAGTCATTGATGAATATATTGAAGAGCATAGAGCCAAGAATGGAACCTTGAGGAACTCCAGTGGGGGTAGGAAGGAAGTTAGAGGTGCCTTTCCTCCATTTTACAGCTTGAGATCTGTTGGAAAGGTAACTTGAGAAACAGGATAGTGTATTGTGTGAGAGGTTAAGGTTAGCTAGGTGGCTAAGGAAGTGAGTATGGGAGACAGTGTCATAGCACACATATGCCCACATGGAGTGTATGCATCGTGGTCAGCATCTGCACACCAAACACATTCCATTGACACTGCATGTGAAAGTACAGGACATATGTCACATATTGGGCTGATGTACTGTTAAGATATGGGGTGATGTGATCCCAATGCAGATCACGGATGAGTGCATCATATCAAGAAGGGTGTGTACACCCCCCATAGCCAGGGTATGCTCTGATGGTTGCAGTGTAAGAGTATTGGATTGGTTATACATGGTCCGCTGCTGTTGAGAGCTGTAAATCAGACATCAGGCATTCACAAATGACATCTGTCCACATATCATTCCAGGTATGTGTTGCTGAAAAACATAGCGGCTGTGAGCACTAAAGCTGACATAACTGACACAATACTACACATTCCGCAATGGGTTGTACACCTGTGAAGTGTGGTGCACAGTACATGGCAGGGTGCAGAACAGGTGCACAGCAATACTGTGTACATGGGTGCAGTGGTATCCAGGAAAAGGGGCGTCACCTAGTGACAAAGCACATGCATCACACACATGTATACTGTTACTAGCATTGATTGACTATAGCTGCACTGCATGCTGTTATATACCATATGTTCTGCATGTTGACAGATGGGTAATAGGAGGACTGTGTGTACTATCATTGTGCAACCTCATCTGTATATATATATATATATATATATATATATATATATATGTGTGTGTGTGTGTGTGTGTGTGTGTGTGTGTGTGTGTGTGCATCCTGGTGGTTAGTTAGTTTGTCTGTAAGGTCACTCTGGTGAAGTGGAGGGAGACTGATGCACGTAGGATGCGTGTGTGCATGTGTGTGTTTGTGTGGGTGGCCATGTATGCACATGTGTGATTGTGGGGTGTTCATACAGCAGTACCTCCCTTTGGGACCGTGCAGTGCATGTACCTGGACTGCCACATTACACACTAGGAATACTTGTCATGTATGTAATCACAGGACAGCTGATAGTATAATACGGTTTGTAGCATGGAACAGGCATTGAGAGGGAAGGTAGACACCAAGTATACCCGTAATATCATATTCAGCAGAGAGGTGACCTACAACCCACATATGCAGCATTACAAATGCAATGGGGAAGTACTAGTCAACACCAGGGAGTGTATCCATAAATTACAGTTGTCACATGATAAGCTGATTGAGCAGCATATCTGGCATGTACTGAGAAATACATACACATGACACACCAGTGCATGATATTATGGAGTGAACATAGTAGCCCACTCATATAGAGGCCATGCTCATGATGTCCGGACATATGCAAGGTGAACACTGAATGACAGCAGTGATGCCATCTAACACCACTACACACAGGTCAGGTAGTAATAGGTCTTATGTTGTGCTCACTTGTCTAGGCATTTAGAGGACTGATATGTTAATGAGTGGTATCAATGTGTGTATGTTACCAAGTGTGATGCAGGATGGGAAACACATGGAAATATATATGGGACTGTCTGTAAAGTCATGGACAGGTAGGCATTATGGTGGTGTGTGTGTGTGTGTGTGTGTGTGTGTGTGTGTGTGTGTGTGTGTGTGTGTGTGTGTGTGTGTGTGTGTGTATGTGCACTGTTAGGCAATGCTGTACAGGTTTTAAAGTGTGTTTATTGTTTTCCCCCACAGGTGGCGAGGTGGGTCAGGATCCCTCCTGCATGCAATCTGATGTTGGTGTCCATACTGACACAGAAGATGATGATAGTACTGTTGAGGCATAAGTAGGGTTGTCAGGTGATGAAATAGCACCATCATTTGACAACCCCCTTTTAACTACCACACCCCTGCACACAGTTTCAGTGCCTATATATACCCCATCACCTGTGGCCATAGTGAAGGGATAGCTGGCATTTGGTAGCTGCTTACAGGGAAGTGTGGTAACCATGCCTACTGTGTCTGGTTGCAGCAGGCATAGCCGGATGTCTGGCAGAGCACAACATAGGCAGATGTTCCAAGGTGCTCATGGTATGGTCGCTGGACATCATGCCCCTGGCAGACGCAACATAGCTGGTACCAGCAGGTGCATGTTTCAGGCTGTCATGGAGGTGCAGGCACATATAGAACATTACACCAAACAGGGCCTGAGGCTGCAGAGGGCTGCTCTGACATCTGCAATTGACAATGCCTGTGAACTGGCAGGTGCCATCCATGCATTAACTGAGTTCATGGATAGACAGTCAGGTGAGATGATGGCCCTCATTGACCATGGTCTGTCCATGCTTGAACATGTGGTGGGAGTGTGGCAATGACTGCGTGGACGTAGGCCAGCAACACCAACAGCTGGCAGTCAATGTGGACATGCTAGGACACCAAGGGGCTCCCGTAGTGGCAGTGCAGAGGGGGTTGTTGTCCACACCATACCACAGCAGGCCATGTGCATGTGATCCTGGCCAGTCCCAGGAGGGGCCTGGTACCAGCGGACATTTGTCATCAGCAGGTGAGAGTAGCACATGGAGGCCTGTACCTGGACATGCCCATGGAACCCCTGGCAGGCACAGTTCATGTGTCCAAGGCCGGAGGCAGTGAACTGCACACCCCACCAGGTATAGTCTGCAGCTGTCCATAAACACTTGTGTAGGGTAGTCACATGGCAGAACTGTGTGCATGCATACCCACACACTATACAAACAGACCTAGGGCAACCCCATACCTACACACACCACAGCACCACACCCAGCTCACTGCAGTTCACCCCTCACCCACACACATGGTGTCAAATGTATGACCCACCCTCGGCCTCTGGCAAACCAACATCAATGATGATACCTGTGCCACATCCCTGTCATCCATACCATCAATGCAGGAACAAGCTAATATGGTTCTGATGCACATGGTGACTGTACTACAGTGTACCACAGTACTGCAGTGTAACATGTAAGGAGTAAAGTGTAATGCATATATGGCAGGTAGTGTAGCCATCCAGCAATGATGCATTATAGCTGTTAGTAACACTGGTTGGTTGTGGTCTATATAATGTTATCCATTTGTGTTGTAGGTGTATATGTGTCAGCACGAGGATGGTCTGCAGTCATATTCCACAATGGGGTATGGCACTATGGTAACACCATGGCTGTGACATATCTGGGGTACAGTTGAACACATGTCACAGGTTACTAAAACGGTTATTGCCTGTGCCACATGGACAGGTGACCCACTGAGGATTGTGTGTACCCTGCAACCTGATGTAGACCCATCCACATACACGCACACTGTTACTTGGCAACACTAGGACTAGACTCCCTACCTAGCTATGTAGTGATACTGAAGTGTGTGGCTTACGTTGCTCACACCACACAGCGTTTAGGGTGAGGTGTGTCCCAGTTTACATGTTACATGCAGAACATCCCCAGACATGTACAGTATGCTAATGGGGATGTAATGGGTGTATATGGACAATATTTAGTGTGACATACCTTCATATACACATTAAGAGACACATAACAGGCAGACACACATCTGAGATACCAGAGCCTATCGCTGCTAACTAACTTGACCGTGTTTCCAATGTGTTAGAGGTAGGCTGCACACAGCACATGCATAAATGGCCTGGATTGTGGTATCAGTTACCTGTATGGCTGATGGTGACAGTGGTAACCATAACGTGGTACATGGGACATATATTGGGTGTATCTTGGTGTAATGACAGTATACACAGCACCCACATCCCCCAGTGGATATTGTACTCCCTGAAACCCATGATGACACTCTGCCATACCCACCATCACACATTGGCTGTGACTGCAAAACAACCCATAGTATACCCCAACAGTGGTACTACAAGGATATGCCTCTAATGCACATGCCACACATGCAGTAGGGTGTTGCATTGTCATGCCTCACCTATGGGCAGTAACAACACTATCTGTACTACTGTGTGGCAATGGGTATTGTAATAGGAGTATGTGGCCTCAGAATGCTGTACTCTACAGATATACGGACATGCACAACTACACACACATGCCAGAACACAATGGGTATCCCATGCCTATCAACCCATTTGTAAAATACTGTTGTGCTGGTACTGCAAGGCTCATGTAGCCAGTATGGGGAGGATCTTAACAGGGTACATGTAATGTTCCATACAGCAGCAGCCACAACTGACTATGGCAATGGGTGTTGCGTTGGTTGTGAAGGCCCTCATGGAATTCCTAAGTACAGGTGTGCTAACACACAGACACTGCTATACTCAGTCATGTACATGTACACATGTGCCAGTACAGGGGTGCATCACTGCAGGTGGTCATAGCTGTGTACCTAGCTATTGCCCAAGGAGAGATGGGTTGTGTAGGGGTTGTGTGTACAGTGGTATTCTGCCACCTGCCAGGTGGCAGCAGGCAAGCTATCGACAGACACTACTGTGGTGACCATCAGGGTGAGAAAGATATGCATCAGCCAGTCATCCAGGTGCCTACTGCACATGGCCACTGAGGTTATCAAGTTGACATGTATGCAACATGCATTACAACACATGGTTAGTGTCTGTGATGGAGACCTGTACCCAAGCATATTCTGTTGACTGTGGTAGTGTAGTGGAGGTATCCATGACATGTGCTGTGTACAGGGTGACATCTCCTATATGTGCCAGTTCTTACACAGCTGGGTAGACATGCCAATGTCAATTAAGCTTATGTTGGCTGTACATATCCAAGCTGGATACTTGCCATCTGCACATCTGTACAGGGACTGACAGTCATCAGCTTGGCAAGTAGCTATGCAGTAGGATGAGTGCTTTGACAGATAGGCATTTGAGAACAATATGTATGCCATAACTACATGTCAGAAGCCCTCACTAACATGTGCTGTACAGATGGTAGAATACAGTTACATTCCACATGTCGGATCATTACCCAGTAAGGGGTATATACTGTGACAAAACTCACACACCAGGGATACAACAGGGAGGCCTCAGTGTCCAGCTATGCCTGCTGGTGTGCCTGTTGTCAGTACCACATTTAACACTCTGCTGTTGCCTGGGTAAGCACTTTCAACAGTAGTACTGCCATGATACACTACATGCCAGTGTGACAGCATGTACCCTGGCCTAATACACCTGTATGTAATACATTCACATGGATAACAGTGCTGTACAGGCCTCATATATGTCTGTGTCCCACACATGACACTCACACCCCTTGCTACTGTAATGATAGCACATAGGCGCATGTTTTGTACATGGCATTAAGATATATATATTACAGATGTCAGTACCCTGCTATGTTATCAGACTGGGTGGTGTGACCTGGTTACCAGGGCTAAGCTATGCTTAGCAAGTATCAACATTGCTGCAATATAGCAGCTGAGCTGATTTGCGCACTGGTAAGCGTAGCCTACACTGTGTAAGTGCCTGTATATTTATCCATAGCTTAGCACTGCTTAGCTTCATGCAAACCCGTGCAAACCCACTTAAAGATGCTCAAAACTGCCTTAACCACTTTGTATTTGACAGCGCTTGTTCTGCCCAGCAACAAAATGAACAGCCCTTGCAGTTCTTGAACCCAGGACCCAGTACACTAAAGTCACAACACTTAACCACTATGCCATAACCACTGTGAGGACAGCTATTGTTTTTACCAATATAGCTGTCAATACACATATTGAGTAGCATTGAACAATTGCCTTTACTTCCTAAATTCTGCAGTCCTTGTTATTAATATGACTGTTGCATCACATATGTTTTATCATAATATACATACAGCAGATACATATGGTGAGATACATCTGGGGGGGCATACACAACCTTGAGGTTTACACATGACAGGAATATGGTTATATACATATAATAGGTCTATATATGTCTACATGTACATACACATGTATACCCATACATATGTCTGTATAGACATCTGTATAGTGCAACATATAAATGGCCATGTGTACATCTCTTTGTATGTACATATATATATATATATATATATATGTATATATATATATGTACATATATATATATATATATATATATATATATATATATATATATATATATACATATATGTATATATACACATATGTATATATAGATATATGCTGGAGGGACAGGTTCCTGACCCAGAGACTCCCCAGACTCTAGAATAAACTGCCCAAACATGTTAAGCAGAGTGCCACTTTGGCTCTCTTCAAAAGCAACCTTGACGATTGGATGGGAGAAAGAAAATTCGCCCCAGGGATCACGTCAGTCACCCTGCTAGACAGGGGTCCAGGGAAGTAAATAGTGTGGAAAGAAATAGCCAGGGAATTGTTATGGCTAGGCTTGAATAGGCCTTAGGACCAATAGCCTAGCACCAACCTATGAACCTATATATATATACATACATGTATATATAGATATATGTATATATAGCTATATATGTATGCACATCTGGTGTGTACAGATATACCTAGTTATGTTGGCATATATGTAGATATCTATAACTATATGTGCATACATATCTATTCTGATATACCTACTACTGTCAATATATATGTAGATATTCATATGTATATGTGCATATGTATCTCTGTCTGTATATGTGTAGACATATATTGCTCTGTATATGTATATATCTAAGTGTTTATATGTATATCTATGTACATATACATATTCATCTATGTATGTTGATATGCACATGTGTATATATCTATATAGATAACTGAATAATTATATATACATATATGTTTACCATATGTCCTGAACATTGAGTGGAGCCCTACCTCAGCCACTATAGTCCCAACTTCATAGTGCAAGGGAATGTAAGGTATGTATTGCAGGCATATTTGTAGACTATTGCTACTGTAATAGGAATTGTCTTCACAGACATGGTGTGTGTGGGAGGTCACATCTGCTTTTAACATGTGCGCCATTGGCTACTGACAGACATCCTAAGGACATCATAGAACAGTATCACTGCTAGCACAGTAATGCTCCTGTGGACTACAGCAGAGGTATGGCCAATATATGTAGACAGTCTGACACACTCTGGACAGTCCAGAGGTATACACAGAACCCCTTAGTGCAAGACATGTGGACCAAGCTTGACAATGTAGATGTTAACAGCCATGTAGATGGGTATAACACATAACTACTGGTATACATTTGCCCCCATAGGTTATGCATTCACACACCCCTGTCTGTCCTGACACATAATAACTGCTGGTACAGAGATGCCATAGCCATATACTA
The DNA here is from genome assembly GCF_019279795.1 of Protopterus annectens. NCBI lineage: Eukaryota > Metazoa > Chordata > Ceratodontiformes > Protopteridae > Protopterus > Protopterus annectens. The sequence continues at coordinate 153,997,600 of NC_056740.1, forward strand.
CCCACTAGTTATTGACATACATCTGTATAGCATCCCACTGCTTTGTCTGACATACATGACTGTTATGGTGGCCTGGCAGCAGTATATCTGGCAAGTATCTGGACATGACATCTCACTGGGTAAGTACACTAAGCTGCTAGGCATGTAACAAAGCACTGTTCAGGCTACAGGCAGACTGGCTCAACACTGGCCTACATTTCCTATGGGGAAATACACATATACCTGCATATACAGCAGGCTCTACAGCATTTGAATTGTAGTGTGTGTGACTATCCTTAAAAGCATTGCTCTCTTCACAGAGACACACAAACGCACACACACAGTTGCCATGTCTGGGATTAGAACTCCTACCTAACAAGTTTATCACACTACAGCAGTACGCAGTTATATGATGCACCAAGGAGATTACTGGGCTACACCCTTACAAAAGGTGTATTTCAACGTGGATGACCTCAGTAGGCTTGTCATAGTAGGACTATGGGGAGGGCAGTGTGTGTGCATGGGCCATAACCCATTCATCTAGAGGTTGACACACCACATGCGGGCACATGCAGGGTTATATTCCACAGGTATGTGTATACAGCTGCTAGATGATTACTTCCTTGTACAGTCATGTTGCACAGCTAGCAGTTGCACCACATAGTCTGTAATGCTGACGGATACTGGTGGCTAATGTCTACAGTGAATGACATTTACACCTCATGTGGTTGTAGCCATTTGGCTGCATGCTGGGTGGGACAGGCCTCATAATGGATGGCTCCTTGTCACAGTCACTCTCTTCCACACATCTATGTATGTCTACTTTTGGCTTATTATAGTGTGTTGTCCTTGGATATGTGTCTGTATTCCTATCCACTGTGTGTGCAAGGAATGCCTGGTGCATATTTAGGAGTGTATGCACTAACATCTGCAAATGCCAGATATATATGGTCCACTGTTGTTTGCAGACATAGGCTTCATTTGTTTAAGTGTGTGAGCATGCCCAGTATGACCTTTCAGTATGCTGTTGTCTGACATTGCCTTCACTTCTCTAAGTGTGTGAGCATGCCCAGTATGCCCTTCTGTATTAAATGTGTGGATCAATTCCAGGTAGTTAGTACTCCAGTGCAGGCCTTTGTGTTGTACACCTACAGGTAGAAAACTGTTTCTACAAAGTATCCGTCGACCATTTGGCAATATGGGGACAAACTGTGCAGGGGATACTGAGTACTGTAGGTGACTGTGTCTGTGCTGCTTCAGCTGCATGGTACTGCTGTTAGCAGGGATATTCAGACATGTACTATTATACACTGTGATGTTTTCTGTCCTCATGTACTGTCAGGTGGACATTCTTGCTCACAGTGATGTCTTGGGGGACAAAGGTGACTACAGCTGTGCCCGGTATTGTGGGAAGACACCTATGTATTCATGGTAAGTTATGCCATTCTGGAGGGGGAGCTGCAGACACTTGCTGCTGAGTCTGTGTATCTGGTTCAGCACCTTAGTGCAGTGCTGGCAGAGGATTCCATACTTGTACATCCATCGACATGACAGTATGGCCTTATCTTGCTGTGGCAATGCCTCGCAGCTGTACATATTCGCACAGGTTACCCAGAGGCAGGGGCCATGGGTCAGGACATTACTCCTATTGTGATGTATGGGCAGGTATGTAGCTACCCATTTATGTATTTGCAGCCAGGGATAGTGTGTGCACACAGCTTGGTGTCCGACCCTGCACATTCCATGCTGCCCTTGCTCCCACCCCCCTTATTCTAACCTCTTCCATACATTATGCATACATTCTCTGATACTTTCCCTAAGGGTATCACCCCATCACAGGTGTCTGTTAGTGTTGGTCCACAGTACATGCAGTGGGACATGGTGGACATGTTACTGTGGTTTTTCACATGGACTTGCATATGGCTTATGTGGAGTGTATTATGTTGTTATTTGGGTGTCCATGACATAACATGCATTGGCAGTACGTGTGAGACACAGGCCTTTGGCAGGGGCCTGTGGGCCATTAGATGTTGCTGCAGGCCAGATGTGGCAGGCCATTGCATTCTATCAGTCCTACAGTCTCAGACCACCGTACAGTATATTCCCCTGGGGTGACAGGGCAGGTGTGATCGGTGTTCATGCCAATACCTTCTATCAGTCTTGATCAGGTGGTGCGGATGCTGGCAGGGTGCTACCTACAGCAAGGGACACACCTGCATGGGACACCTGCACTGCATGCTGCATTCTTCCACTATTGCCATATACAGGTGGGGTCATATTGTACCCATTCCCCACAGCAGGGATGTGACCAGAGAGGTACCTGTGGGTGGTTTTTGCATGAGTTGGGTGCATGTGTGCTATGGACACTACTTGCATCTGACACACAGTTATGCATTGGGCATTCCAGTTATGCTGGCATGTGCAGGTACATCAGCTGTTTCCCAATACACCAGTCCTACCTCCTTTGTGATCTGCAAGTGTTCAGGCAGACATCATCGGTATCTACTATTACAGGACCAGTTAATGTGATGCATACCTGTATGTACAATTCCAAGAGTGTCTCCATTTCACAGTGACACAATATATACACTGCATGTCTGGGGTACTTTCCCCTCTGTACTGCTTGTATATCTAGCCCAACAGGCATGCCATGTCAGTCTTTCAGATGGTGACACATATTACCACCATACATTTACAACGGCTTACTGCTAGCATGTGTTATACTGGTGGGAATTGTCTTTGGCACTGCAGTTGTGAGGGCTTGTCCCTGTCATCAGCAGTAGTGGGCAGTGGCCACCAGGTCTTCCCTCAACATGCATACATACTGACCACTCTCACACAATATGAAACACACACCGACCTAACACACACAGACCAGCATATTGTGCAAATGCTACAACCTATCCTGCTACCTTGGCCACCTCTGTGCATCTGTATTCCACTAGTATTATACCTACACATACATGTTACTACATTTCTACATAGGGTTGTGGGGGGCACACATGACTGTTATGACATGTGTACATCAGATTGCAAAGGCACACCAGACCATTACTACATTTTGAAATAGGTTTGGGGAGGCACATCTGACTGTTACTACATGCCTAGGTTGGGTTGGGGGGAGCACACCTGACTGTGTGTACATTCCTACACAGGATTGAGGGAGGGGGGCACACCTGACTGTTACTACATGTCTACGCAGGATTGGGGAGGGGGCACACCTGTCTGTTTCTACATTTCTACACAGTGGTTGAGAGAGCACACCTGACTGCTACTACATTTGTACGCTGGATTGGGGGAAGGGGCACACCTGACTGTTTCTACATGTCTACAGAGGAGTGGGGGGGTATACCTGACTGTTACTACATTTGTACATAGGATTGTGGGGAGGGGACACCTGATTGTTTCTACATTTCGACACAGGATTGGGGGGACACACCAGACTGTTTCTACATTTCTACACAGGATTGGGGGGGCACACTTGACTATTTCTACATAGGATGGGGGGACACACCTGGCACTTGTACACATTTGCTATGACTGTACTGGTATGTCAGGTACTCCATTTCATTTTGTATTCTAACCTATCATGCTGACTAGAGGCATATCAGTGTACTACAGGTCTTAGCTTTGGTTGACCTACATATTAGTGTCTGACTTCCTATTCTTTAAAACTAACATCCCACTGACCTGCTGTTGTCTTTCTGTGTAGGTCTGGGGGGTGGTTACCCATAGGCATCATTCAGAGGCCATAGCACAGCCTCTGTTTGTGTTTGTCTACACCTGTCCTGCTGGCTGAGACTGTTGTTGGGTATGTGAACCTCCCAGACTGGCATGTGTGAGTCATATGGATGCACATATTGCCCAGCACATTTCCTGCAGTGGGTTTTGTCGCCTTGTGTAGCACTGGCTACTCTGGTGACTCCAGTATCTGTTACAGATCTCATGGTACCACTATGAGTGTCTACTATCTACTGGCATACCATTCAGCCACCTGAATCCCTTGCATACTCACATCCATACCATAGATACAGGTAATGATACATTCTACTCCATTCAGCAATTGGTAGACTGATTGACTTACCCTGTGGGTGTGCCAGTATTGATGATGGTGCTGGAGGGCTGCCTATGTTGGATGCACATAGTACACTCCCTATACATGGTTGAGCACAGGTAGTGTCATGTTTGGCATCCTCTTTATTGTATGTGTGAGTCAGAGAGAGTTGTTATTCCCTGGGTCCCTACTGTGCTAGTGTATGTGCTATGCGTTGCCTCTTTGCCAAGGCCAGGTCATACTGGGCATGCCTCCATATGCCTACTGAGGCAGGCTCAGGTTGTTCCTCCTCCAAGTCACTCTGTGCCTGTTCAGGCCTTGGCGTTACTGAGGAGCTGTGTGACCCTGCTCCATTCTGTTCCTTCTGCAGCTGTTTCTGCAGGATCATATTGTATAGCATGCACTTACCATAACGATTTGAGTACATGTAGCTGGTAAGTACTGCAAGGCTCCACTGGATGTGTCCAGGCTCCGAAACTTTGACTTGAGCCTCCCAAACACATGCTCTATTATAAGTCTGGTCTGTACGTGTGCCTCATTATGGTGTTCTTGTTCAGGTGTGTGTGCATTTCTGATGGGTGTCATCAGCCACGGCTCCAGTGCATAACCAGTATCCCCCACTAGGTGGCAGTAAGAGATGTCCCCATTGGCAAATCTCTGGTACAGCTGCGTCAGATGCCAGATGTGGGAATTGTGATAGCTTCCAGGGCAGCCAGCACACACATTTATTATAATGCCCTGGGCATCGCACATGACCTGGCAGTTGATGGAAGGGAAGCCCTTGCAGTTGATGTAGACTCTATCCTGATCACCGGGTGGTGCTTTGATGCATATGTGCATGCAGTCTATAGCACCCACTACCACAGGATATTCTGCTATTTGGTGGAAGAGATGCATATTGCTGGCCAACACCTCACGGGTGGTGAGGAAATATATGTGCTCACAACATGTGCTAACATGGCATCTGGGAACTGGTGGAATACTCTGGATGCTGATCCCTGTGAGATCCCCATGACATTGCCAGTTGAGCTTTGGGAGGTACCTGTGGCTAGTATTCCTAAGCCTACACATACCTTTGTATCCACTGGGATGAGTTCCCCTCTGTTAGTTCGGTGTGTCAGGCATGGCCGGCATAACTCAACAATTTGCTGTAGGAGGTCCCTGTCCACCCTATAGCACTCCACTATCTTCACCTCATGTAGCTCCTGGTAGGTTAACCTGGGTCTGTACAGTGTTCTCCGTCTCCTCACTGTGGGTTGGTCGACAGCATTCACATCCTCACCACCCTCAACCTTTTCCACACGTTGTTGTATGATGTCTGCTGCAGCCCCTATCATTTTGTTGCTTTGTTTGTTAAAAGTTCCCTGCTTGTATACACCGGTGGTGTAGAGTATGGGAAAAACCAGAGGGGAAGGTTTTTGCATAGTTTATAGTAGTGTTCTGGGCTGGGCTGGTCTGCTGCCTGTGTAATTGGCGGATTCTGATACATTTCACCTGCCAGCTTTTCTAGTTTTCCTAGATTACCTTCCTACTGCTGTTTTCCCTTCCCATTGCCTTCCTGTTTAACACAGTGCTCAAATGTGTACAGAGCTGTTATTTCCTGGTTTACTTTTTTTCTTTCTTTAAAACCCGGTGAGTGGCGCACGCACCCATTTAGGCAATGTAAAGAGTGCTAGACAGCCTCAGACACACACCCTTGGCAAGCTGTGCTAAGCTAGGAGCAAATCTGAGCCATGGGGCTCCAATCAGCTTTCAGTATGCCTGATGCACACCCCTATGATGTCTGCTAACTTCTAGGCTTGCACCAAGCTATTCCTGCTCTTACACTTACACTGACTAGCATGCAGGGGAAATCTGGGATTTACTATCATTCCCCTCATTTGCATAGGATTGCCTGCTAATGCATAGTTACATGTCCCACACTGAGCCTCCACCCTTAGCAACCACTATTCACTGGCCATGTTGTCTTCTGCCTGCCATTGGGTATAATGGCAGAATAGTGATTTTAGTTAGAATGCTTACTGAAGGTTTATTTTCTTATTTCCCCCGATCCCATTTGTGTGCCGCTGCCCTACGTTTAAACATTTGAGATTGGCTAAAAAAAGTAAAAGTTGATTTTGTTTTTTTTTTTCAAGTGTTTTCCAGGCCACTGGCCTTATAGTTGGCCATTGACATACTTTCTACATGATATCCACCCTTTATTTGGAGCTGTCATGGCTCCATTTTGTAATTTGCAGAAATGTACTCCTTTACTGGAGGAGTGTATTTGTGCAGATTACACTAGTCCTGCATGGCCAGTTTGGCTTCCTGGATCGCAAATTCACCTAATTTGTATGGATTTCTCCTGCAAATGGGGTAATTTGCATATAGGGGCTGAGTCCATGCAGGACTAGTGCAGAAGTGCTCATGCATGCCCCTACAGGTTATTCCTGGATTGCACGAGAGACATATTGCCTGCTGGAGCTCCTGCAGTAATCCTGCATGCCGTGCAAGGCTTGCAGAATCCAGGGGTCAGTGTTATTAGGCTGTTACTGAAAGCACCATGTGGCAGTGAGTCAAAGGCTTTGGCTAGGTGTACATATATGACTACTATATAAGACTTTATATCAAACAGAGCAGATTTTGACTCATAAAAACCTCAAATCTCTATCCTGAAAGAAAAGTTCTAAACATTGTCTTTTGCAGAGCAATACTTTGGTGATGTCATCAGCAAGCAAAAATCATGTTTCAAAACATTTAAAAACAAGAGAGGTCAGACAAATATGATGAAAATTCTGAATCTGTTCTATATATCCACCTTATGTGCAAGAACTACATTGCCAAGTTCTAGTAATTTGACCCTCAGTGTGATAAAAATTAATTATAACATACACCCTAGGCATTCAGCCAAGACATCCTTCATTGCTTGAATCAAGTAGACATAAATATTATCTGGAACTATGCTTACACTTGTATTCACCTTCTATAATGTTGAACAGATATTTTTATTTACTATAACTGGATAACTAGGATCTTCTGAACTATATTCCACACAATATGTTGTGTAAGCCTGATTCATAGATATTTTTGTAAACTATGTGTTAAAGCAATAGCTATTTTGATGGTTCCACTACTAGATTACATTCATGAAAAAAATGGGCTTAACTTTACTGTGAACTTTACAAAGTGAGTTAACATATTTCTAAGATGCTTTTATTGTGCCACCTGTTTTTGATTGATTTCCATTCCACTCCTTTCCAGAATACTTCTGCTAATCTGAGTAAAGATGTCATCTTAGACTTGCTTTCCTCATGGGTTTGAACTTTCACTTCATTTGATGATGTCAGCAAACAATGTATGCAGTCCCACAATTGCAGACATATACATATATTCATTGATGGATTAAGCCTACCTTGGGCACTAGGCAGTTTTTAAATCAGGCCCTTCCGCCCCATACTTTTTTTGGCCATGCGTAAATACTCACATTCATTTGGATTCAACTTCCTGATTTAAGACCATTCATACTGCTGTTAATATAATCCACAAATGCCCATACCCCACAGTCACAGCCACTTGACTGTATACACTTCAAATGTCTGCTTGTGATAAAAATAATTATCACAGTAAAGTATTACAACTTATTTTACAAAACCGTAGACTAGTGTAGGCTAATTCACCCAACTAATGACTGTTAAACTTGATCATGACAGCCAGGGTCAGCTATTCTCATCCACAAAAAACACTGTACCCACTCCCACTGTATTCCATGTATAACTTATATGTATGATTGTTGTAAAAATAAAAAGGTAATTATGGACATAACAATGTATTTCAAATATGTTTCACACAAACACTGACTAGTCCAAGGATTCCAACTTAATTCACACAAATGCATACTAGCCCTGCAAAGCAAGACTATTTAATCTGAGCAGACAAGAAGATAAGTTACTTTCATCCACAGAATGTCCCTAGCACTACCCACCTGTAAAAGCTACTTTGCTGGTTACAACTCATCTGACTTTGATAAAAAAATAATAACTCACATATTCTTAGTGCAAGAAATGATGACTTTTATTCATTGTCTTATATACTTAGAAAGTTACTAGAATAATAATTTTAATTAATTTATTTATTTATATTTATTTACATTTGATTACTGGGAAAGTCTGACTGAGTAGGAGCTCATTTTCAGCAGAGGCCCAGGGTAAAAACACCTAGCTACAGTTTTTCCATTTGGTATACATTTCCAGAAGGATATGAAGCCTAAAAAGTGAAATATCTGTCATTATTTAGTGCCTTCATTCCTCAGTGATTTTCTAGAATACTACAAATTTTACAAGAAACAGACCAAAATATAAGGCAGAGTGAGGGCATTCTCTGTACTTAGGGCCAGTTTGGACTTTACTTCATACACCCAGTAGCCAGAGAATAAATATTCCAACATACATATACAAATGCAGACTAGCTCTGTAAAGAAGGACTTTACACTAAACAAATAATAGGAGCATAAGCTGCTTTCATGCACTGTTAGCAGGTTCCCCACCCTATTGACTGACTGGAAGTTAAAATGGTTTGGCAGAAAACCACATATGTTATGAAGTACAGATCAAAATATAAGGTAAAACAGGGCCTTTCTGTAAATTAAGGGGACATTTTATACTTGCTTCACACAAACAGTTGAATAAATATTCCAACTTATTTAATGTGAATGTACACTATCCTTGTAAAGGGGTAGCCACGGTGCTGCAGCGGTTAGCATTGCTGCCTCACAGCAAGAGGCTCTCCGGTTCAAACCTCGGCTGGGGTGCCTTCTGTGTGGAGTCTGCATGTCCTCCCTGTGGTTGTGTGGGTTTCCTCCGGGTGCTCCGGTTTCCTCCCACATCCCAAAGACATGCTGTAAGTGGATTGGATACTCTAAATTGGCCCTAGGCATGACTATGTGCATGTGTGTGCCTTCCATGGAAGGTTGGGTGCTGGGCTGGCAACCCAACAATGTAAAACTCCACTGCCAATCATGAGCGGACAGATGATCTACTATGGTGACCCCTAACCAGGAAAAGCCAAAAGAAGAAGAAGAAGACACTAGCCTTGTAAATCCAGATGTTAAACTGAGAAAATGACAAGAGGGAAAGTTACTTTCATCAACAGCAAAACTCCCACCCCACCACAACACCTTATTTATTGACTGAAACCCTTAATGAGAGAAGGACAGAATATTCTTGAACTGTAGGAGCAGCAAGTAGTTGTACTATTACACATTACCCAGCTACAATTTTAGGACATGGATTTTGGAAAGACAGAATGACAGGGTAAGAAAAAGAGGACCTCTAAAACTGACCGAGGGTCACATCACTCCTCCCTGACCAGGCTACATAACAGATCTTCTTTCTTCTTCTTCCTTGGACTAGTGGCTTAAAATCCTTTGCCTGCTTTTCAGCATATCTCAGATGTATGCATTTAATAAAAACATAACAGACACACAAAGCAATTCAAACTCAGTTTTTGAATGCATTAGCCTATAGCAAAACTCTTGCCCTGCCAAGCTGTCGACTGTTCATATCTAATTGCATGTCAGTGCCAGATATTTCCATAGAGCCACAGCATACTGCTTGTATAATAACTCTTAGCATCCTACATATCATCATTCAGAAAGCCGCTGATGTAAATACAGGTTAGGTTCCCTTTTGGGTGAACTTTCTACAGTATCCAAATGAAGGATGGTGTCAAAGGCTTTCACCAAGTCCAGGTGCACTACCTTTTGCCTGGAATGCCTTAACCAGAGTATCACTCACACACTCAGAGAAAAGAATTAGTTGTTTTTGTAGTACTTATCCTTAGTATGGGCTAATATTTATATTTTTTTAAATAGGTGATGACTACTGTCTTATCCATTAAATCAAGCTGAGGACTCTGTAATGTCATATAAGTCATAATGTTTGCAAATGTATAGGTTCATAGGTTCATAGGTAGGTACTAGGCTATTTGCCTGAGGGCATTTATAAGCCTAGCCAGAGTGTGTCAGCTTTCGCTGCCCCATTGATTAATTAACTGAGCCTCTGTCAAGAAGAGCCAATGAAGTGATCCCAGGGGTATATTTTCTGTTACCCATCCACTCGTCAAGGTTCCTCTTGAAGAGTGTTAGCGAGGGGCTCTGCCTAATGCAGTTAGGAATTTTGTTCCAAAGCATGGGATGTCTCTGTGACAGCAATCTATCCCTCCAGCATGTTCTATTTATTGTTGTGGTGAGGTTTAGCTCACTAGAGTGATTGGCTCGCAATGACTTGGATTTCTTTAGGGGGAGCATGTCCATCAGTTCTGAGTTGGACATGGCTTTGTAAGTCAGGCAGAGATCACCGCTGAGTAAGCGATATGCCACTGAGTACAGCTGGAGTTTTTCCAGTCGGGCTGCATAGGACATATGTTTGAGACCAGTAATTCTCTTAGTGAGGTACTTTTGTGGTCTTTCCAGCTGTTGGAAGTGTCTTGTGAGGTACATCTCAAACGGGGCATTGTAGTCTATGATGGGTCTGATGAGTGACGAGTAGAGGGGCACTATAACCTCTTTATTTCTAGATGCGAGCCCTTTAGTAATTAGATGGACAACATAGAAAGATTTCCTAACTACTTTGGCAATAGGATTGTCAAAGGAGAGATTACTATCTACCTGGGTCCCCAGATCTCTTATTACCTCTTCTGTATTAAAGGGGCTGCCATCTATGTGGTAATACATGGGTATTTTGTTTTTCCCGAATGGGATGACTATGCATTTTGTGGCATTTAGCTTGAGACCATGACTTTGACACCAGGTGTCCTTCTCAGTAAGGCCCTTTTGGGGAATGTCTGTGTCAGCCAGAGAGTCAATTATGGCTCCCAGTTTGCAGTCATCTGCGAACTTGGTTAGCCATAGTCCTCCTGTGTTTGCCTGTACTTCTGAGAAGTATATGCCGAATAGTAGGGGTCCCAGGACTGAGCCTTGTGGGACACCACTTGTGACTGGTTTAGAGTTGGACCTGGAGCCTGCTATTCTTACCGTGTGAGTTCTGTCTGTAAGCCAGTTGGCAACCCATCAAATGATGTAGGGGTTTATGTTCAGGCTGGTGAGTTTTTCTATAATTCCCAAGTGGGGAATGGTGTCAAAAGCCTTGGCAAGGTCAAGGTAGGCTGTGTGAACTACCTTTCCCTCATCTATGGCCTTGGTGACTGTCTCAGAAGTCAACCAGGTTTAGTAGGTATGATCTGCCCTTAACAAAGCCGAACTGGGTCAGGTCAAGTGTTTGGAGGTTCCCAATGTCTTTGTTAATAAGTTCCATGATGATGTGCTCCATAGCCTTGCAGACCAGGCTAGAAAGCCTTATGGGGTGATAGTTACCAGGGTCAGTTGTGGCCCCTCCTTTGTGGAGCGGAATAACCATTGCTGTGCGCCATTCTATGGGCATGTAGCCTGTGGAGAGGCTGAGGTTGAACAGTGTGTTTAGGTGGGGGGTTAGTTCGTTCTGTAGTTCATGCAAGATGCAGCCTGGGACACCATCTGGCCCCACTGATGCTGTGCTTTTGGCTTTTGAAAGGGCTGTTTTCACCTGTGTGTCTGTGATTTCTGGGAAACTACACTTTTCCGGTATTGTTGTGGGCCCTTTTGGGGGTGAGAGGGGGTGAAGTTTGCACTGAATCTATCTGCCAGGATGTTGGCAATATCAGTGGGTTCAGTATATTTTGTGCTATTTTTCACTAGTTCAGAGCATATCTGCAAGTTGCCACTTAGATTCTTGACATAGCTAAAGAAGGCTTTGTGGTTATCTTTTGAATCCTTGGCTATTTTTCTTTCGAAGTTAGCCTTGGAGGATTTTATGAAGGACCTTAGTTTCTTACTGATACTGATCAGGGATGTCTTTCCTTCTTGGGATTTGCTTTTTTTCTGAACTAGTTTCCTCTTTCTATTGTATAGCCTGTTTATGGCAAGGGTCCACCAGACTGGCTTCCTTCTCTCAGGGGAGTGAGTCCTGGTTTTGCTAGGGATGGCACAATCCATGCATCCTTGTAGGTACTCATAGAGTGCATTTGTAAAGGTTTCTGCATCTTGGGCAGCATTATCCTTTAGTGTGGGGGCTGTGAAACTTACCACCTCTGTCTTAAGTAAGGTGAAGTTTGCTTTAGAAAAGTTTTTTATTGTGGTTTCCTTAGTTGGGGGTGGTGGTGAGGTGTGGACATCCAGAGTGATTAGTTTATGGACTGATCTAACCAGTGATGGGTTGAGCTCTAGTGTGGAATACCTGTCGCTCATGTTGGTGATGACCAGGTCCAATATGTTTTCACCTATGGTAGGGTAGTTTACCAGCTGATCCAGGGCATTTGAGTTGATAAATTCCAGGAAGCGCTGGACCTGGGAGTTTGTACTTGAGTACTTTTCTCAGTTAATAGGTTAGGTTCATAGGTTCATAGGTTCATAGGGTTCATAGGTTAGTACAAGGCTAACTGCCCTTGCGAGCCATTGTAAGCCTAGCCAAGTAAGGCAAACACCTTAACCATTAGGCCACCCTCCCATGGTAGGGTAATTGAAATTGCCCAATATCAGGGTGTTCGGTAGGACCTTCATGTTTTCCAGTGCATCCAGAAAGGTGGAGTGGTAGTCCTGGGTCATGGAGGGTGATCTGTAGCAGGCCACAATTTGCATTGCAGATTTGCCTGATGTTAGTTGCACATGGATGATCTCGGAGGTATCATGCTGCACCACTAACCTGGAGGTGTAGGTATCCTTAATGAATATGGATAGACCCCTTCCTTTTGTGTTTCGGTCCATGTTCTGTGGCCGAAATGTGTGGTATGAGTTGTAGCCCGGTAGTGCTGGGGTGCTCTGTGGAGCCTTGAACCAGGATTCAGTTACTGCACAAATGTCGACGTTCTCCATAGTGAGGAGTGCTTCGAGCACATGCATTTTGAGATTTAAACTCCTGGCGTTGAGTAGCATAACCCTCATTTTTTTATTTGTACTGTTTACGGAGGTGGGTTTGACTTTTGAGTCTTGCCTAAGAAAGGCACTATGGGGGCAGCAAGAGCCTTGGCCAGTATTCAAAAGCCTAGGGGTGACAGGTGCAAGCCGTCTCTTGCGAAGCAACGAGGCCTGTCGAGCATGTTGTCCCAGGCTGACAGACACTGGATCCCCTTTGAATGACACCAGAAGCTTAGCCAATTGTTGAAATTGATCATTTTTTCTTTATACTGCAGTATCATTCTTGGTGAGGGCAGGATGCTACTCAAGGTCAGGGTCATACCCACCTGGGCTACATGATCAGAGAGCTCTTCCATGTCTCTTCTCATGTAGTCCAGGGAGGTACGTCTCAGGTCATTCACATCAACATGAACAATGACAGAGTCATATTTGTACTTGTTCTGGAGTGATCTGAGTGCTTGTGTTATGTGGTGGATTCTGGCTCCCGACAGGCAGCTAACAGTAACCTTCTCCTTGTCCAGCCTAGTGAGTGGGACGTCAGTGTGCCTGACTATAGATTCGCCTATTACTAGTGTGTTATGTATGTTATTTTGCCTTAAGGGCTGTGATTGTGTGGCACACTGATTTTGTGTTTTATGTGTTGTCTGGTTTGTGACGGGAGGTGCAGGTTTTTTGTGTGTCTGCTTTGGAGGTCTGTGATGCTTTTGCAGGTTTTTATTTAGAGCCTCCGAGTATGATTTTGTGTATTTATGTGTATTTTTTGCCAGTGCTGGTTTAGTATGTCTATGTGAGGCTGGATGTGTGGTGCAAGTGTTAACCTTCGCCTCATGACTGCTTGTTCCAGTCTTGGGTGGAGATAGCTTAGCCTCCAATTTAGCTATATAATTGCATCTCTTGCATATGTTAATGTTTTGTGGTAGGAGGAGAGGATTGTCTGTGTACATGAGGCAGTTGTAACATTGCCAAAGGATACCCAGGTTCATCAGCTGGACTGGAGAGTATACCTGAAATTGCCCTTTGGTCATGTCTGAATAGTAGGGTGAGCTGCTTAGTCACTTGGTTGGTGTGGGGTGAACATACCTCTCAAGTGTACCTCATTACGAAGAACGTACTTCATTTGGGGTCTTAAAAAGTTCATGTTCCTCGAAGTTCCTCAAAGTTCCACATTGAAAGAGTCTGTCACACATTCAGTGCTAGGAATTTTTTAAGTGAAATCCATGGTAGATAGAAATTAATCATATTAATTCATTAAAGGATGATCTTTATGAGTAAAACTAGCATATTTTAACCATCCTATGACCTTCCTAGTTGAAGTTGTTAGTAAGCCATTAGTATGTGTTCCACATTTTGACCATTTGTTCCACATTATGAAAGCGAGTGTTCCTCATTTTGGAGATGGAAGGTTGAGAGCTATGGGGGTGAATAATGAGCCTTGCCCTGCTGGCAATCAAGTGTCGGGGTATATTAGTGCTTGCTATTAGGTCTGAGCAAGTGCTGGACTGTAGGATGCTTTTTAAGTGCTTAGGTTGAGAGTAAGACTACTTTCAAGAGAAAAACTGGAGAGGAGACTTGGTGGAGCTGGGATAAATTTAGCCCTAGCTAACTGGCGCTGCTCGGACGTGCAAAACCATGCAAACACGTTTTTTACAGTAGGGAAATGAAAGTGATAGAAATTAGCCCAAAATGGCCCACAAACTACTAACTTCTGGGCTGGAACCACTCCTCCAGGGACAGATGGCTGCTCAAAGCTCCCTCTCTCACAGGTGAACAGAGGAACCTCCCTCTATCCAAGTAAGGCATAGGCAACTCAGAAAATTGTAACAGCCCTGAATTCAGCACTAGCCTGAAAACTGGACTATACTAGCTTAGAAAGGTGGGAAACAAGGAGACATTCTTTTTTTTTTTGAAAAGATAAGGCAAAAACAGTAAGAACACACTTAGAACAGCTTTAAATGACTCCAAACAGTAAAAAATACACTTAAAACAGTTTTAGATGACTACAAGCAATCAGAAAAGGCTTTTAAACAAATTACCCAATTAACCAGTAAAAAAAATCGAAAAACTGAGCCCTGTTCCTGTAGTCTTCAATCAGACAAGTTCTAACTGCACACTCCTGCCACTGGGGTGCAGGGGAAACTTCTCCAAAAAAGAAAGCCTGGATTAGTGCTCAAGTTATACAAACAAAGCTAGATTCAGCAGCCCTGGATCTAGTCTATGCTACAGCAAACAAGGCACACCAGTTTCAGTAAGAAACAGTTCAAATATGCAAGCACTATAAGCCTTTAACCAGAAATTCCCAGCTCAGAAGGGCAGAGTCCAGCCTCTCCTCCCACAAGAGTGCAGACCGCAAACCTTCTTAATGTAAAATAACTGGCCTGAAGCCCAAGTGCTTAAACCAGAACTAATACACTTTTAGAATAACAGACACTGAGCCCTCAATCAACAGTTCCCAACTTAGAAGGATGTAAGCTGCCTGTTCTATCACAACAGTGCAAACCACAAACCTTCTTAATGTAAAACAATTGGTCTGAAGCCCAAGTGCTTAAACCAAAAGGCTTAGAATGATAACAACACTTTAATCAGGTTACTACCAAGCAGTAATAAATACAATTGAATACTTTTAAGAAGGCCTGGATTAGTGCTCAAGTTATGCAAACAAAGCCAGATTCAGCAGGCCTGGATCTAGTCTATGCTACAGCAAACAAGGCGCACCAATTTCAGTAAGAAACATTTCAAATATGCAGGCACTATAAGCCTTTAACCAGAAATTCCCAGCTCAGAAGGGCAGAGTCCAGCCTCTCCTCCCACTAGAGTGCAGACCACGAACCTTCTTAATGTAAAATAACTGACCTGAAGCCCAAGTGCTTAAACCAGAACTAATACACTTTTAGAATAACAGACACTGAGCCTTCAATCAGCAGTTCCCAACTTAGAAGGATATAAGCTACCTGTCCTGCCACAACAGTGCAGACCACAAACCTTCTTAATGTAAAACAACTGGTCTGAAGCCCAAGTGCTTAAACCAAAAGGCTTAGAATGATAGCTACACCAAGCAGTAATAAATACAACTGAGTACGTTTAAGATGACGCAAAAGCAAAATAAAGTAGGAAGAAACACAAATACAGTAAAAGCAGATGAAAAAAGTGCATTTTTTTTTTTTTTTGAGTGAGGAAATGAGATGGGCCCAGGAAGAGTATCCAAATGCAAATTTACAAGAGGGGTGGGCAGTTTTAAAGCCACCAAGATTAACATCAAAACAAAAGCAGGGAGGGTGGGGAACTAACTGAAAAAACAGAGCCACACCTTCCAGCTAGATAGTATTCAATGCAACACAAATACATTTTCTTAAGGGTCTATATTAAAAGAACGAAAGTTTACTTACCCGAATACCTAAACGCCGACACGTCTTCATCGAACCGTGAAAACATTGATCGTCCTGAAGCATGAAATCTGAAACGTCGAATCGTCATGGTTGTCCCTTCTGCGATATAGTTCCGTAAGGTAAGTGTGCGATAGTTACGGACCTTAGGGTTAGGGTGCGGGTTAAAGTAAGGGCATAGATGGTAATGTATGTTAGATTTAGTGTAGTGTTAGAAGTAGGGTTTTATTAAGTGTATGTGTGTGGATTATTTAGTTTGCTTGGGTATAGCTTTTTAAGGTAAGTGTGTGATAGTTACGGACCTTAGGGTTAGGGTGCGGGTTAAGTTAAGTGCATACATGGTGGTATATGCAAGATTTAGTGTAGGGTTTGAAGTAGGGTTTAGTTTAGGGTTAGAAGTAGGGTTTTGGTTAGTGTATGTATGTGATTTATTTAGTTTGTTTGTGTAGGTAGTATGTAGCAGGATGGAACAACTATGACATTTCGAGTTTTTGAATTTCGCAGTTTAGGGCGTTCAGTGTATTTGCGGTTTGCGGAATATGTTATGGCGTTTAGGTATTCGGGTAAGTAAACGTTTGTGCTTTTAATATAGACCCTTTTCTTAATGCTGGTAGAGAAACTATTGCTTCTTATTATTATATTTTCATAGGAATTGCATGCACACAACCCCACTGTCCCCTGCCTTTACAGTTCCTAAAATAGTTTACGACAAAGTAGCCATAACCCATTCCATGGGCTGCACTATAGGTCTTTCAGGGCAGACACCAGGAATCCAAATACCTTTTTTCTTATTTTATACAGCAACAACATGTGATGATGGTGACATGTACACTTCTGTACACGCTCCTGTCATGTACCTGCTACTTATCCCCACATTTTAAACCATGGGATACAGGTAAGCCCTCAGCCTGTATCAAAGGACTTCCTTTATATACAGAGCTACAAAAGCCCCCCACCCATGTAGGACAAAACTCTCCCTGACCACTTTCTACTGTCCTTCCAGTTCCTTGAATTTCTTCCCAAACCAACTAGAAAGTATACATTGACACCCTGTCCCCTTAACCAACATGCTGGCCTACTGGCTTGTATGGAAAGTACTTTATGCATTAAAAAATGTGGTCCAGCTCATCTACCTTCTAAGTACATTTTTAAAACAAAACAAACAAAAAAAGAACATTTTTTTTCATTACTAGCTACCTAACTAAAAAGCAAAATTCTCCAGGCAGATGTACTGAGGATCTCATCAGAATCTGGCTTTGTTTGCCAGAAAAAAAAAATCACAAAACTCATGCTGCTGAACTAAAACATTTAGAAACCATCAGTTGCCAGGCATTATGAAGGATATATAGGATATAGAACCTATACACGAAAAACTAAAAAAATGTTTTAGCACACTGGCATAAGAATGAACAATGCCACATGGGTATTCAATAAGGCCATCAAGTCAATAAGTCAAAATCCATATGATATGACTGTATATGGCATCATTACACCTCATTGTGTGCATTTCCGAAATACTCTGCTGAAGCACATGTATGTTTTCATAAAGGTAGATTTGCAACTGCATTTGCACACTAACTGCTACATCACTAGATATTTAGACATAATGTTACCTCATAAGGCAATATAAATATGACTTAAAAGCTTTATGGTTCATACATTAGCAACATAGACATTGTATTATGGCATTGCACATGTAAGATTTTATATACTTAGACAAGTACTCATTAAAGATCTGAATGCAGCACAGCATATCCATCTAAAGAGTTAGCATGATATATCAGCTGCAGAAATTGTTACCCATCACTTTGTTACTATATTAAGCTGCAAATCCTGAAATGCCAAATGGCATATATTTTTTATGTAATGATTAGCTGCCATCAGAACTAATAAGATGTGAAACAACATGTGACAAATTCATTTTATAAAAAGAAGATAGGCAGTGTCTATAAGTTAGTCTGACACAATGTACTAACAGCAGAAATGTAATTGTGCCTTTGCCATGTGGTCAGTGTGAAGTACTTCTTTGTTTTGTAAAGTATTTAATCCAATACTCAATTACCTTACCGCTTTTGTGACAGAATAATTTCCAGAGCTCTACAGTTGTAGGGAAGGGTGAACTACTGTCATATCATAGATATTTTGGGATGTACTGGCAATACCAGAACATCAGAAAGTGTTCTGTGGCCTAATTTGTACGAGTTTGGATTTCAAGCATGTATGTACCTGTGATGGAGCTATTCTCCCCAAGCCTTCACTGTGGGCTATTGATGTCAACAAATAAAAGTAAATAAATAAATGATACCACAGACCATACCTCTCAAGTTTACCTCATTATGAGGAACATTTCTCATTCTGAGTCTTAAAAAGCCCATGTTTCTCACAGTTCCACATTGATAGAGTCTGTCATACATTCAGTGTTAAGGATTTTTAACTGATATCCATGTTAAATAATTCTGAATCATATTAATTCATCAAAATAACTCTTTATAAAGTAACACATTTTAACCATCCTTTAGGCTTCCTAGTTGAAGCTTTCAGGAAACTGTTAGAAGCTGCTCCACATTTTGCCCATTTGCTCCACATTGTGAGAAGTGTTGTTCAACATTTTACCCATTTGCTCCACATTGTGAGAAGTTATGTTCCACATTTTGGAAATGGAAGGTTGGGAGATGTGCCAAAGACTGAGGCATTCATTGTATCAGGCATGCCTGATATTGCCTAATACTGATCACTTTGGAGGTAGTACTATGCTTAGAAAATGAGCTGTGCTGAGCTATGTGTTCAGCCACTTTGTATATTTATTTTTATTTTATAGTAGCTTTTAATATTTGTGATGTAAAAATGTCCCTTTATGAAGTATTTTAAACTGGGCGCAAGAGATGAATTTTTTGAGGAGGAAGTAACTTAAATATATAATACAAGTATGGATGCTGTGATTAGTTAATTATAAAAATATACAATATATATATATATATATATATATATATATATATATATATATATATATATGTGTGTGTGTGTGTGTGTGTGTGTGTGTGTATAAAATAATGTAGCAAATGAGCTGCTTATTTTATTCATTTATGTATTTATTTATGTATGTATGTGAGTTTGAATCATTGTAGTACCCAATCATTGTCAGTCAAGCATTACATGGCTCATTCAAATCCTGCTTTCTTTTAAACCTCATTCTTCCCTTTTATGTATCTTTTCCACAATTCCCATTTTTTCTATGAAGTTTGCTCCTACCCTTTTCTAAAGATCCCAATTCCAGCTGTTTTATCTCTGTTACTGTATTCATTACTTCTAGCACAGTTGGTTTAGACTTTGATTTCCATTTTCTAGTTACTGCTTTTCTTGGCAGCCACCATAACTAGACTCAGTAAGACCTTACTATGTCTAGACAATTCTGATTCTGTATCATAGCTCAGTAAAAGCATTTCCCTTATAATAATAATCTTACATAACAAAACCAAAACGACCACCATGGCTAAGGCTTCCAATTTTAATAAAACAAAGACATAGATGTAAAAAGCATACAGAAGGATAAGCGCTTACATGTAGTTGACTATGCTTCATCAGATCCTAAATAACACCGCTCAGAAGACACTTTATATACCATCACGATGCAAAAATAGGCAAACCATTACAGCTTGTTAAACAATCAAGTAATAACAATTAAAAACAATTAGAGCCAATAAAACAATCAGGACTTCTTGATTTTTCTGCTGCCCCTAGCTACTAATTCAGGTTTTATACAGACAGCAACATTGAGTCCTGGATATAAATGAGCTTGCATTCTCAAAATCCATCTAAGTTCAGTTCTCTCTAAAATATTATTCCTATTACCCCCTCTAGTAGTGATTTTTAAAGGCTGCAACACCCTTAAACTAAAAGTGTGCATGTTATGCTCAATGACATGTTTGGCTAACGTGTTCTGTGCATTCTTATTTTTAAAGTGATATAGGTGACCATAAATCCTGTCCTTTAAATGCTTCACTGTCTTACCTATATAGAAACAATTGCACTCATTACAGTTAGCTAAATATACTAGATTTATAGTTCCACAAGTAGCATGAAACCTAGGTGAAAATTCAAAGTCTAGGTTAGGATGTTTAAAAACCTGGGACTTACTAATAGTATTGCACATCTTACAATTCATGCATGGAAAAGTGGCAAAAGGCAAACTTTCCACTGATTTTTTATGACCATCTCTACAAAGCAATTGTTTCAAATGTTTATTATTTTGTATACAAAGGCAGGTGTATCACCTATAATGTCAACAGTGGCCCTGTCAACCATTAACAGATGCCAATTGCGTTCAAGAACCTTTCCCATAAGTGAATTATCACTGGCATACTTTGTCATAAAGCAGACCTTCTCATTTCTGTCTCTTTTACTTTTCTTATTGGAATCAATATTGACATTTTATAGGTAGATTGACTAAGGGTGTCAGTCACAAGCACCTCAGCTCTAACAGCCCTAGTCGTTGTAGCAGCATATTCCCTGTCAGTAAACAGAGACTCTAGTGAATCTGCCTCAACATTCAAATCACCCTCGTTCCTACATATCCTTTTTATCCTATTGAATTATCCCTTAACAATCATAGGGAAAACATGTTGTGGGTGCATACTACTGTAGTCAAGCAAACTGTTCTTCCAACAGGATTTTTGAAAAAGCGAAGTCCAAAGACCACCTGTGGCATCTTTTTGAATGGTGACATCTAGAAAATCTACCCTGTCCATAGAGACTACCATGGTAAACTTTAAAAAGTCAGTCATGGATTCTAAATATGTGATAAACTCCGATAAAAGGGGACCCCCCCATCCCATATGAAAAACACATCATCCATGAAACATCTGTAAAACCTGATGTGCGAATTATAAATGCTGTTAAACATATGTTGTACTTCATTCATTATTTCATGACGAAAACGAGAAGTGTTTATGTGTGTGAAGCCTCTGAATAAAATGTATCTATGGTATCTTTGGTCTGTGTTCCTTCCAGGTGCCTGCTTTTGTGTTTTCTTCTCTTAAATATCTATACGAGACACTGTACAACTTCAGATATTTTACTGTTTTATAGTAACTTAAGTTTTCACATAGTTTCAGATCATACCATGCAACCGACAGTGTTGTTAAAAACCAGCAGCCTTATTGTATATATTAGCTTAAATTCTAATATCTGGTATTCCTCTGAAACTAAACTGTTACATTTATCAATTTGTTTCTCTGCTATCTGAGTTATCATGATTTCTATATAGCTGCTATTGCAATTTTCATAACTATAACTACATGTTCTGGTATTTCTTCCTGGCACTACAATGAAAACCATATAAATAATAAATAAACCTCTTGCAATTAGTCATCATTGACTTCTGCACTCAATGTAGTGGGCTTGTGATGAGATTGAAATTAAACCTATTTGTTAACAGTACTGTTATTTCCTTTTTATAGTGGTGAAAACATTTGTATAAAATTACCCATTTATGTGAAAGTCTGTATTAAAATCATATCAACTTTAGCAATATAGTCAGTGCAGTCGGCAAATACACCTTATTTTCATTTCTTGGTTTTGGGCACTGTTTGCCTGATGTGCTTAGTATCATAAAGTAAGCAAATTGGCATTGTCAAAATCAAACCCCAGGTCATCTGATTATCATCCACGCATAGCTCATTAACCAAATTCCAAGGTAATATTTCCAGTTCACTGAATGCATTATAAGTATTTAATAGTGGAGGAGTTACAAATTTAGAAGTAATAAAGACATATGTGCGTGCATGTGTGTGCCTTCTGTGGAAGGTTGGGTGCCGGGCTGGCAACTCGACACTGTAAAACTCCATTGCCAATCATGAGCGGACAGGTGATCTGCTGTGGCGACCCCTAACTGGGAAAAAGCCGAAAGAAGAAGAAGAAGAAGAAAGACATACATCGACAGAGCTGTAAGTCAACATACAGAGCTGAATGGCAGCATTCCAAATTGTTGATAATTTTACTAGAATATTCTACTGGCTAACTGGTTATCTGTATTTGGGAAAGGAGCATGTTATCAGTTGAATTACACAATAAATGATACTTGGCTGTGGGTAATATTGGATTTACTCATAACAGATGCTTGCTTTTAGGTGTAAGTAATACTGTTAAGGGTAAATCAAACATTACCCTTGGTGTGGGGTGACTTGATGTACATCTTTTTAAAAATTAAATGTGCTGCTTCAGCACAACAGTATATATAAGTGGTGGTTTATTGTGGCTGTTTAGTTGTGGTCACTAAAGGAAACTACCTTGAAAGTCCAGAATATGCTAATTTAATCAAATTTCAATAGCCTGTGCATTAGAATCACTTTAAACATTTCTTATTATACTTTAATTTCATATATCTCAAAATGCTATGAGATTTACCATACTGGTATGATTTAATTTTTCTGAATCTGTGCATTCACACATCATAGACGTAATAAAGGAAATTATTCTTTTTTTTTTTCATTTAGAAACTGACACAGTTTATTTAACTTTTCTTAGCCTCTAGAAGATATGTCAGTTTTTCTGTTACACTGAATGGTCCTAATTTTTGCAAAATAAAACCTGCTACAAAGCTTCCCATAGCAATATATATATATATATATTTTTTTGTTAAGTAAGAACTGATAAACCTTATGTCATCTTCTTCCCGAGATGTCAAAGGTGTCACTTCAATCTAGGAACTCTGCTATTTTATCCGTAGCTTGTTATTACTTCAAAGAGAATGTAATGCTTTCCAGATTATCTGCAATTACAGGTATAAAAACATTTCACTTGCCAAAAAAATAGACCACTAGAACAGCAGAGTGACCTAGTGCACAGATGTACCCAGGGGGCTTTTTTAAAACTGCATGCAGTGTTACAGTACTTTGCTACTGCTGGTTGGGAGTTTCAGACACAGAATGCTGCATCTCTGAACAATATTTCTCTAGCTTTGATTAATATATATGCATGTGTGTAGGAAAACACATCTTTTGAAAGGTTAACAACCTTCAAGACAGAATAACCCCAAATTCTATTGTATCTATCAATGATAGTTATTAGGTTTGTAAAGGAGAAAGCCAGTCATTAAAGACATATGGATAGTCATAGTTATTCTAGGTATTATTTTATTACTGTCTTGCTATTATTGTTAATGCCATTCTGTATACTATTGCACATTGTTTGCACAGTGCCATTGTTATTGTGTATTGATTTAATTATCCCTTCATATTTTGCTGTATATTAACCTAACTACTCTCTGATATATAATATGTTAGTTGTTGTTGTTGTTTGTCTTTTCCGGGTTAGGGGTCGCCACAGTGGAACTCCGGTCTGCTAATGATTGGCAGTAGATTTTTATGGTGACGAGTTGCCAGCCCGACGCCCAACCTTCAGCGAAGGCATGCCCATTCACGCATGTCTTTCGGAGGCCACTCGACTGTGGGGAGGACATGCAGACTCCACACAGAAGGCACTCCAGTCGAGAATCGAACAAGAAAACCTCTTTCTGTGAGGCAACAACACTTACACTGTACCACCGCGGCAGTGATATATAATATGTTAGTATGTAACAAAAACACTGAAAAGCAGAATGCATGAAGCCGTGCAACTTAATGCTTACTTTTCTAGTTGACGGGCTTCTGGTCTATACCTTCTTCTAGTGTTTGTTTTCTGCAAAAGGTTTGCAGACTCCATGGCATCACTTACTGAGAATGGACTTCAAAGATATGCATTATTCTGCTTTGTGGAATTAAGGTGTCAAAAGATCTAAAAGCCTAACAAAGCTCACCAGATGTTATGGTGAACTTAATGTTTACAAAACAAATACCCCTTACCTCTCCCAAAGCATTTTTTTTTTCTGTCAAAGAGCAATGAACTTTAGGATGAGAAAAAAAAACTGTTCCAGAGGCTGAAAATGGAAAAAAATTATGTATCAAAAGCTTTTGTCGGTCCACAGCAGAGACAGACAAAAGAAATTCCAATGCTTTCCCTCCTTTTTAACAAGAGTTTTATAATGCAATGACTGGAACATTTAGTCAGATATGCAGTCTTCTTTCAGATTATTCATTCATGCTTTTTCCCCAGTCATACTTGAACTGCCAGAGATAATTTCATCCATTAGTCTTCATGCTTCAATTCAAACATTCAGTCATATCAGCTGCCCCGATAACACAACTACAGACTGACAGACAGACATACTGTGAGAGTGCTTTGCTCAGGTATATATCACTATGGGTTGCTACACAGCCACACTCTAACAAAGGAACTAAGGACTGTGATATTATATCTTGGGGATTCATCCACAAATGCAGATCCATTTACAGTGAGCAAAAGAAAAGTTTGTCTGGAAAGTCTTTTGTCTGGAGAGAAACCAATGTTGCTGTGCAGGGAAATAACTTTAGTTTTCTGGATTCCCCTATGGTGGACAGAGAACGCAGTCACCAAGGACCAACAACTGTTAAACTTGACACAAAGGCTGTTAAACTTGAAAACAAAGGACTTTGGAATGGAAAGGAGGACTGTTATTTTGTGTTTTGGGCTTACAGATTGCATTTCACCACTCTGTTTGTTAGCCAGTACATTGGTGTAAGACACATTTTTCCGACTCATTGCTGCTCTACGGCACTTTTTGATTAATTCCTGCACAAGCAGTAATTTCGTTTTTCATATTTTAATAAATTCTATTTTTTATTGAACTCAGATCTGATGCATACTAGCTGTTTTAACTCTTAGCTTGAATGTAATCAATAACAATAGGTTTGGAAATGAAATAAATAGGTGTTCAGCCATCTTATTTTCATGCACAGACAAATGTGTAGCTGATAAGAAATATTATATTTTGGCCCAATTGTTCTAACAGGTCATGATTCATCTGCAGATCTGGCCATCATGTTGTATAAAGCAGTTAGCTTGTGCAAATGCATTGGAGTTGGATTTACCAGAGTTTGGAATCCCAACAGGGCAACAGGGAGAAAACAAAGACATTGCTTCTTTAATTTTGGCCTTGCCTTTCAAGTAACTCCTAAGACTGTACAAGGTGCAAAATTGGTTCATTTAATTTGTTGATCTAACATACAACTTAGGTACTATAATTACTGAATAGTTTCAATTTTTTTTTCATCTTTGTTCTAAGAAACTTTGCCACAAACAGTCCAGTCAGGTTTAAACAGGATCAGGGTACTTCTGTTTATCTCCCATATATAGAGAAGTCCCCTGCAGTGTATTTCAAAGAGCTTAGAGCTTGAAGAGATCAGCATTGTGACATCATCTGTGTACTGCACGTTGTTTATAGAAAGGATGACAAATGTCATGCAGCACATTCTCCTGTCTCACTACCCCTACCCTGTCCTACCTATGCAAATACTCTTTAACACTTGCAGAAATGTAATTTGCATATGTGTTTGATAATGACTTTTGTGCTGCAACTGGCTAGTGAATGTGCATGATTTTGTGTGTGTGTGTGTGTGTGTGTGTGTGTGTGTGTGTGTGTGTGTGTGTGTGTGTGTGTATGGTGCGTGTTGCTTTGATAGCTTGTTTTTGAATTCCAGTTTTGCCTATTACGACAGTTTCTCAACATACACGTCCATCTCACAGTGATTTATTTGTCTGAATTTCCACTAAATACTATGTATATCACAGAGTAATAATAAGGATTACATAAAACAGTACACTGGTTCTCAGGCCATCCCGGCTCATGTTCATCTCAGCAGTGGTAAATGCTAAAGTTCCCTGAGGATCTGCCCTTGTTTGTACATAAACAGAAAGCATACAGCATATGTTAAAAATGCTGGTGACAGCATATTTTGAGATGCTGTATTCCAGATATGTCTTTTCAATAACTGCTACTTTATGCACATATGCTCAAAGATAAACTTGCTACCATATCTTCATTGTGGAAATCAGTGTTACATTAAATGCTGTATTTATCAGATCACTTGCAGTTTTTTCTACAATTACCTTAATGATGTCTACAGGTACTAACACTTAATAAACAGAATGAGGAGCAATTCAGCATAAGTCATAATCTAATAGATGCTGCACACAGAGCTGGTGTGTGACTGTATGCATCAGGGATACTTTACACGTGAAGACAAGCAAGTGTATTCATTTTTGAAACATCACAAGGATTAAGGCAGATAATGGATGACAATGATTGATGACACTTGTGTTTCATAGCATGGAAAAATATAGAACAATCTGAGTGACAAATCACTCAGGTAATAACCACGTATAGGATACAAATACCACGGTCATCAGCTGTAACAATGTTTTGCTACATGAGAAAGAACAGCATTTTTAATAAATAAAACTATGAATCAGAATTAATGAGTGATTAATAATGGATGGCAAAAGCAAATGCATACAACCATGTGCCCATTTTATTTCTAAATACATTTAAGTCTCAAATGTAGAAGCCAAAGATTTATTTTGATTATTTGTCTTTGCTAACTGCAAATGTTTACTCTACCAAAAAAAATCATTAATGCCACCTGATGCTGCAAACTGTGCTTATTTTGATTTGTCAGATATAAGCAAAATATTTTGTTTACCGTAGTGCCATTTAATCATAACTTCATATACAGCCTTAGAGGTGAAAGGAAGATTTTTGTTTTTCTGAGATAGTTTCCTATATTGCACCCTTTCTTACTTAAAATGATACAAGTTTATCTTGCCTCTGGATGGCAGAGATTAGAGATTTTGTTTTCCCATCTGCTTTTGTCCTGTGGAGTACAGCCATGCAGACAAAATGATACATTGAAATCTTGGGGGCTATTTATCCCTCAGGAATGAGAATAAATCATATACCATGTTTCTAGAATTCTGGAAGAAAATATTATTTTTTTTAAATCTGAGAATGAGTAATTTACTTAAACATTATCATTTGATCTGGAAAAAAAATTAAGATAAACACTGAAAGCTTTGTAGAGGAAGTTGGTGTGTATGTAATGGTAATTCTGCATCTATTTATTAAATACAATTTTTGCAGTAAAATACAGGGAAAACTACAAAGACAAGCTACACTTTTTACATTTATTCACCAATATATACAAAGATAAGATGACTGTTAATAAAAATAAACCAAAGGCAAACTGACATAAAGATATCCAGATATGCTTTCACATGCATGAACATGCAAATAAATTCATAATCACACAAGCTATTCTTCTTTGCTAAGGGGTTGCATATTTTTTTTACTTTCCATTATGTCTGCTGCTTTTAAAAAAAACAGTAACATTTTGTTCTTTCTCAAAAAAAAAATCAATTTCATACTGTATATGCACTTCTCTGAAACACTCCTTGGTGAGTTATTGGCTGGATAGTAAATCTTCATCACTTAGAATATATACATATATCGCTTCAGCAAATCCCCATGCACCTTTGCATCCAGGTGATGGACAATGTAATGTAATAAGAGTGAGACATTCTTCTTTTACCACTTGCACAGTTTGGATCGTGATCCTTGTTATCACTGGTGAGGTTATACATTTGTGTTCTAAGTATTATCATAAGTGCACATGTGATCATGTGATTATCAAGATCATCACAGACATTGCCTGGACTGTCTAAGAGAAGTCGATAATGTTGAGCAATGCTAAAAGTGCAAGAGGTTCAACCTGGTTACTCAAAACCAAAGATGAGAAAAACTTGCCTGCAAAGGTAGAATCATTGAAGAGCTGTTTGTGTGGAGATTGGCAGGATGGTCCTGCTCACAGCCCCTGACATGTGTTGGAACATCTCCACAATTACAAGCACTCTGAGGCTAGGCCACACCTAAAACTCCTTGAAGCATATCCAGCATTCTACTGTCCTTCAAACCCCTCAGGTTATAAGCTTGTCTTTGACTAGTAAAGGCTTGAGACTCAACTGATAATCACCATCAGCTGACAATTTTGCAGGTGGAGGAGGCATACTTTTGGTTCACACTTTGCATGTTATCATCAGAGGAATGGCTAAAACCTTTGGTCAGCAACCCTGATCTCAGGGAACAGTACCTTGACTCATCCAGACCATGTCCTTTTCTCCTGGATTCAACATTTAGCTCTGCAAAGACCAACAGGACCAGGGCAAGAAAAGTTAATTTGGTCATCCCATGCTGGGTCTTTTGCCTCAGAGTCTGGATGTCAAGTATTTGTATAAAATCTGGTGGGAGATGCACCTATGTGATTCTAAAATGCACGCCAGTCCTGGCACAGGCCTGTCACTAAACAGAACTCTGTTTTGCTAGTTCTTGATCTGGCACCGTGTGTCTTATTTCCCAGAACCAGTGCCTGATTCCTGAACATCTGATTCATATCCATCATATGCTCATTCTTGCACAAAGTAATCTTCATGGACTGTGGAGGTTGTGGTTCACCATTGTCTCTGACAAGAACATGGATAATAAGGCCACTGCCCTAATCTGTTCCCTTCTGGATGACTTCTTCTTTGAGGATACTCTAAGCTGATGATGAGCAGTATAGACTGGCATCTTGCCACATTCCCTTCCCACCAGAAGTGTTTACATCAGTTTTGGGGAAATAAACCTAAGCATCCCTGGGTTCTTCCCTCTTTTATTGAAGCCTGTCATTAGTGAAGCCATTTTAACAGCCTAGACGTGCCTACATTCTGTCCCAATGGCTTTAAAAATGATTGTTGCCTTTGCAAGCTGCCAAGCGAATGGCTGAATCGTCTCACTAAGCACACTATTTCTAACAACTATGTAATATCCTTGGGCCACTATAAGTGGTACAGACCCATTGTTTTTGCTACCTTGTGGCTGGACAAAGGTTAAAAAGCTTCAAATAGGTTAGGCAAGATGGTTTATTTCTCTGCCACATTAATAGGTAAAACGCTTAATTATTTGTTTCACTTATTTATAGTTCTGGTGACTGTAGTAGAAAGGTGTTGGATAAGGTAGAAAGACCTCTTAGGGTTTGGACTTAAGGATGATTTTAAGAGATCCTATTCATGGTCTCCACAGTGGGATATATGACTGTTCAGTGTAATTTTGACTTCACTGAAATTCTATCTAAGTCCTCTGGATTGAGCATGTACGTGAGTGAGATGGAGTCTATATTGCAATATTGAATGCTAAAAACAGCAAACGATGTTACATTGACACATTTTCAGTGAAAGCTGAAAATGTCGAATCCACAGAACAGTGATTTCTTTCCTAGGGAAAGAAATCGCTGTTCCAACCCCCGCAAAAAAAAAATTACACACTTCCAAACACATACACACATACCAAATCCTAATTATACCCCCCAAAAAAACAGTAAACAACTAAATACACATATGCACATACCCCAACCATACATTTAATGAAAAAAAAAAACAGTAAACATTTTAAACCATATACACTTACCTTAACTCGCACCCTAACCCTAAGGTCAGTAACTCTCGCACATTTACATAAACAGCTCCAAACACATACACACTTACCTTAACTCTAATTCTACCCCCCAAAACAAAAGTAAACAGCTGAAAACACATACACACGTAACTCAACCATACATCTAACACAAAATATAAAACAGTAAACACTTTCATACATATGCACTTACCTTAACCCGCACCCTAACCCTAAGGTCAGTAACTGTTGCACAATCACGCTCGGGAGCTATACTGGACAAGGGACCACAATACACTTCAGAAAACGACAAAACAACAAATCAGTCAAACGACTTCTTTCCCAGGGAAAGAATTCTCTGAACAGCCGCTTCGCTGTTTTGCCTGTTTGCTCTACATGTGTCGAAGAAAACGTATTCGACATAATGCATTTTTGTTGTACTCATAGGAACCCAGTGAGATGGCATAGATAAGGTTTTCCTCATGTCCACTGCAATTGAGGAACAAAATTCTGAATGCACACATCTTAAGGAATATGCTGTTAAGTCAGACTGCTCAATTACCTCTGCCGGAAAAAGCAGGTGCTTACCTGTGCTTACCTGTTTGGAGGTTTATTATTATTACCCTGCTGCCAGTTCAATGTCTTCCTCTGCTACACCTGACCAGATCCAAAAGAAGAATTCATACATCTTTTCCCAAAGAGGGCCACACTGGTGATTAGTCCATGTCAGCAAAGCTCTTGGTATATGCCCAGGCTCAACTACTAAAAGGAGACACAGGGTCAACATGTTGGAGGAAGGATGAGAAATTAATGTTTACCACTGGCTATTCCTGGTTCCAAAATGATTGAATGAGTTTTTGTTTTTCATCCTGATGCCAGCAGTTTCATCTGCCATCTGCTATGTGTGGTTCTTGATAGTCCTCTTGCAAGTGATCTTGCCCTTAGTCCAAAGTGAGTGGATGGTACTGACAGATATAATGGATGCTTTTTGATACATCAGTGTTTTGTCTTAAACACAATGCTCTTTCAAGTTTCTCTGAGTGGGGCATCATTCCATCACAATCTTTTGTTATTTGGGCTTTCTTCTCCAACCAGAACCTTCAGCAAGATGTGCATAGTAGTCAGATGCTTTGATCATCTTTGGCCCTGTCCAAATAATTCCTCGGGGCATTTCTCTGGTGGGCACTCCAGTGAATGCAATCCAAAGAGATTGCCATAAATTGAATCACTTCTTCCCTGACCTTAGTTCTAAATAAGGAATTCACTGGGATAGAGGGGATGCTGTCCAGTGCTGGCAATTCCTGACTCTAGCTGAAGTAGAACAGGAAATGCCTCAGGACCTGAATCCTGATATAGACCCCTTATTTCACAAGTCTTGCTGACAGGAGTTTCTGACGTGACTCAGATTGCCAATAAGGGATCTACTTGGCACACCTATATCTTCAAGTGGAGAATGATCTCAGTTTAGGAAGAGACGTGACTCATCCACCTGAATCATCTAATCTGCATTTATTCCACAATCAAAATGCATGTTCAGGGCATTTCTACATATCATTACTTTGTGGAGGGTAGAATTCATTTTTGCCCATTCACCAGCCTCTTAATAGATTTCAGCCTGCCCGCCCATCCCACATGGAACATATACTTCATAATAGACTGGCTTAAACAACCTCAGTTTCAGCCTACTAGATCAGTGGCACTGAAGTTCATTTATTTGAAAGCATTGCACCTGGTCGCTATTACTTCTGTGTGTCATATCTTGGAGCTTCAGGACCTCATTATTAGGGAACCCATTCTGGTATTTCAGAAAAACAGGATATCCTCATAAGGAATCCTTATTTCCTCAGAGTTGGTTGGGAGATTTTCCTGAAGCAGTCTATTAATCTCCTGATGTTCTCTCCACTGGCAGAAATCAGGCAAAGCACCCTGCACACCCACAATGTGCCCTGTCAACTCAGATGCTATTAGGGTAGGGTAAATGAGTTTGGGTAGGCAGACCTCTTGGTTATCTCCTTTGGTCTAGGTAGAGAAGGTAGGCAGTTGACAAGAAGACAGCTTCCAAGCGATCTATCAGCTGCATTACTTTTCCCTGGAACTCAGTCATATGAGCTCTGGTCTAAGGCTGTCCATTGGCTCTTTCTTTCATGGTCATACTGCTTTTGATTCCACAGAACCATGAACCTTTTAAGGTGAGTCTTCTTCATTAGTTGTACTAGATATAGTCCAAGCATAGGCTTTTATCTGCTGGAAACTGCTCCAAGATGGGTTGGGAATATTCTTCAGCTATCTCTCCACAGATGACTGGTCATCTATCAGCAGAACCTGTAAAGGTTCCATCTTAGTGGGGCACATTATTTTTTATTATTTTTTAAATAATCTTATTTCAGTTCTGTATTTGTTTCTTGATTTGCAAGTGGCTACTACTTAGCGGCTAGAGGAAGATCTGGTATGTTCATGGTGGACAACACCCTTACATATTTAGGGCATTAAATTGTGGAATGTATCAGGTAGTAATGTGAACACCACTGTCTGTTGGATTTTGTGAAAAAAAATGCTTAATTCTGATTGGTGGTAAAATACTATGAAATGAAGAACCTATCAAGCAGAGACATCCAGCAGATGACCTAAAAGGTGTATGAACATATCATTTATTGTTTACTCATTGTAGTTTTATTTCACATTTCAGGTGGCATGTATTTGATCACAGTTTTGGCCTCTTCTTTGTAACGCTACCTGGAGTTCTGGGCTTGCTGAAGGTTATATAAATATGTGCACAAAGCTGTTTTGAGTTATTTCCGTTTTCCAATTTTTGAGTCACTTATTAATAATAACGGTTTAAACTTTAAAGTATGGTAATACAGCACAGTGGTAAGACTGGCTCCATGCTGTGGAGAGGGATGATACTAGTGAACATATCTCTCAACCTCTCAGCACAAAATATCTGTACAAAGCCTAAAATAATGGAGGGACAAAGGCCCCAAAATAGGGACAGATTTTAAATATTGCTCTTTTAAAGTTAGAAAGTTGTTAGAATAACAATGTTTGTGTTACTGTGCATTTTCTGAATGATATGAAGGATGAAACCCATGTTTATGTCACTATTTAGTGACTTCAATCCTCAATGATTTGCCAGAAAACCACAAATTTTATTAGGAACAGATTAAAAATATGAAACAAAAATCTGGACATTCTGCAAAAATCTGGACAGTTGAAAGGTGTGCTGGTGAACCAGGCAAATCAAACAAAAGGCAATATATCTCAAAGGTCAGTAAAATGCAATTAAGTAAGATAAAATAAAAGAAAAATAAATAAAAGTCTGGAAATTTTATTGCATAAAACAGCTTTCACTAAACACTTTCAAGACTTCTTTGAAGTATTTGGGATACTAGAAGCTCATTCCTTTAAATTAAAGGTATTTTAATACCTGACTTTAAATAAGCAGTTACTGGTGTAGCAATGCTGTTTTCTTTAGCATATTTTCAAAATTAAGCATTTTATCCAGACATCAGTAAAATGGTTAATTTTAAAAGTATGCCATTTTCTTTAGCATATTTTTAAAATTAAGCATCTTTGATCTTTGATATTCACTATGTTTTTAGTGCCTCCATATCTAACATCAACCTTCAAACATCAAAAACATTAAAATAAATCTGAGTAAAATCTGTGCATACCAGAGAATGTCTAAATAAGGAATTATTTTAATTTTTTATACATACAAATATCTGAGCTTTGGCTGGATTACAAACAGTTCTGGATACAGCAAATCTGTATCTGTACTAGATTAGTTACAGGAAAGGTGGGAAACAAGCACAGATGTGGGCTTTTCAACCAGAAAGTTGAAAGAGATGGAGAAACTGCCCAAAAGGTCAATAAACTACAATTTCTGGGCCACAAAACATTCCTCTTGTGGTAGATAGTCTACCCAGTGCTTACTACTCCCACTGATAAGCTAGAAGGCTTCCCTCCAACACAGAAGGCTTGGGGGGCTCAGAAGCTTACTAACAGTCCTGGATGCAGCAACTCTGTATCTGGACTAGACTAGTTACAGTAAATGTGGAAAACAAGCGCAAATGTGGGCTTTTAAACCAGAAAGTTGAAAGAGATGGAAAAAACTGCCCAAATGGCCAATAAGCTACAATTTCTGGGCCAGAAACCACTCCTCTTGTGATAGATAGGCAACCTATTACTTACCACTCCCACTGGCAAGCTATAAGGCTTCCCTCCAACACAGAAAGGCTTGGGAGCTCAGAAGCTTACACACACTCCTGGATACAACAAATCTGTACCTGGACTAGGCTAGTTACAGGAAAGGTGGGAAACAAGCGCAAATGCAGTCTTTTAAACCAGAAAATTGAAAGAGATGGAAGACTATCCAAATGGCCAATAAACTACAATTTCTGGGCCAGAAACCACTCCTCTTATGGTAGATAGGCTACCTAGTGCTTACCACTCCCACTGATAAGCTAGAAGGCCACCTTCTAACACTAAAAGGCTTGGGAGTGCTCAGAAGCTTACCAACAGTCCTGGATACAGCAAATCTGTATCTGGACTAGACTAGTTACAGGAAAGGTGGGAAACAAATGCAAATGTGGGCTTTTAAATCAGAAAGTTGAAAGAGATGGAAAAACTGACCAAATGGTCTACAATTTCCGGGCAAAAAACACTCCTCTTGTGGTAGATAGGCTACCTAGCACTTACCACTCCAACTGATAAGCTAGAAGGCTTCCTTCCGACACAGAAAGGCTTTGGGAGCTCAGAAGCTTACAAAGTGTCCTGGATACAGCAAATCTGTACTTGGACTAAACTAGTTACAGGAAAGGCGGGGAACAAACGCAAATGTGGGCTTTTAAACCAGAAAGTTGAAAGAGATGGAAAAACTGCCCAAACGGCCAATAAACTACAATTTCTGGGCCAAAACCCACTCCTCTTGTGTTAGATAGGCTACCTAGTGTTACCAGTCCCACTGATAAGCTAGAAGGCTTCCCTCCAACACAGAAAGCTTACCAACAGTCCTAGATACAGCAAGTCTGAATCTGGACTAGGCTAGTTACAGGAAAGACAGTGAACAAGCTTAAAATTTTTTTTTTTTTTTTTTTTTTACAAAAAAGCAGCTAAAACAGCAGTAAATACAATTCAAATGCACTGCAGGCTAACAAACTTGAGTGTGTAGCAATATTACAGCAAATACAATTTAAATAAATTAAATCAAATTAACAAATTACTAAAAACAAGTGCAGAAGGCAGTAAATTAGAAGGCTACTAACAGGCAGTAATAAGTGCAGAGTAAGAGCAACTGAACAGATAGCACACAGAACAGCAAACTAAGATAGTTACAATAAGAACAGCTGAATAAAGTATATGTAGATATATATATATATATATATATATATATATATATATATATGGATCACCTACAGAACACCGACAGCCCCAAACAGTGTCACCCATATGGTGGACACCATATGGTCAACACTCACAATATCGACAGCGGCAGAACTTCACAAAAAAAGGAAAATAACATTTTCTTTTTTGTGTTAGCAGGGGGGCTCCACCCCCCACCCCCCATACCTTTAATATACCAATTCAGAGATTACATTACAGTGCAAGAATGGAAATTTTTCCATTCCAAACTATTGGGAGATAGTGTTTCTCCATAGCTGATAGAAATCCCGAATTTCAGTATGTTGAACTTGCAAAGTCAAACACTCACATTTCCAAAACCAGCAGAAGCGCGAAATTCAAAATAACGAAGTACCAATATTTCGAGTTTCAGCTTTCGGTGGTATGGAATGTGGATGTTTAGGTTTTATTTTGGTAGGTTTGTGTGTGTTAGTATGCTGGTTAGGGGTTTAATGTGTGTTGTGACTGTTGTGTGTGTTTGAGGGTCTGTAAGATGTGTGTGTGTGTGTGTGTGATTTTCATTTGTGTTACTGTTTGTGCGATATCGGAGTTAGGATATATAAGTAGGGGAGTGTGGGGAGGCGAAGCCCCCCCCCCACATGGGGGGTGCAGGGGTGCTTGCCCCCCTGCTTATACATAGTTTAGATTAGTTTGTTTGATTGTGGGGGGGGGTGTTTCTGTATGTTTATGTGTGCTGTATGTGTAGCGTGTGTGTGGGATTTTGAATTTTGCTGTTGTGTGTTTTCGAGTTTGTGAGTTTTGGTGGGTTTTCAGCTTTGTGGTTTCGGAATACAGAAATTCAGGATTTCAGTATTTCGAAATTACAAAGTGGACCCATATATATATATATATATATATATATATATATATATATATATATATATATTTTTTTTTTTTTTGAGGGAGGGAACAGAGCCGAATTAAGAGGCTACAGGGGTTGTCCTTCCCAAATGCTGTCTTTGTACACAGTGGATACAGCTGAAGAGATGGGACTAGTAGGAATGCCTGAAATCAGAATATGATCTCACTGCACTCAGTTGAGTGAGCAAATGAGATGGGCCCAGAAGGAGTATCCAAATACAAATTTACAAGAGGGGCTGGCAATTTCAATGCCACCAAGATTAACACCAAAACAAGAACAGGAAGGGGGGGGGACTATCTGTAGAGACACAGAGACCAAAATTTTCAATTAAATTAATATTCAGTGAAAAAATAAATAAATAAAATGCGGTACTATATGAAAAAGTACAGATAAAAGTGTACTTAAATTTGCTTATACATCCAGTTGACTGCAGGTAGATCCTAGCCAGCCAAAGCTCAGATCAATCATAGAAAAACTTACTTCAACCTTTATATCACTAGGTGGGTTGCAAACTGGCTCACAGATAGAACCCACAGTGTGAAAGTAGCTAACTCCAAGTCAGACTGACGACCAGTCACGAGTGGAGTCCGACAGGGTTCGGTCCTGGGTCCTATCCTGTTTGGTATCTACTTCTCTGAAGTCCAGGCCAACATGAAGGGACTCTGGCTGGAAAAGTTCACAGGTGATTGCAAGTTGGGAGCTATTATTAACTCCCCAAGTGATGCTGACATCTTAACAGAAAGGCCTCAATGAGACCAATGACTGGTGTCAGAACCATGGCCTTTAGCTCAATGCCAAAAAATGTGTTTTCATCCCCTTTGGGAAAAACATAGTTCCCTTGAATTACCACATTGATGGTAGTCCATTGAACACAGAAGGCATTATAAGAGATCTGGGAACACAGGATGACAGCAACCTTTCTTTTGACCACCACGTTGCCACTGTGGTCAGAAAGTCCTTCTATGTGGCACATCTCATTACTAAGGGTTTTGCATCCAGGAAGAAAGAGGTCATTGTCTCCCTCTACTCTTCCCTCATTAGGCCAGTCATTGAGTACAATGCCCCATTTGGCATGTACCTCACTAGACACCTGTAACAACTGGAGAGGCCACAAAAGTACCTCACAAAGAGGATCCTAGGTCTTAAACAATTGTCCTATATGGACAGACTCAAAAAACTCCAACTATTCTCTGTCTCACATCACCTACTTTGAGGCGATCTCTGCTTGACTTACAAAGCCATGTCTAGCCCAGCTCTATTAGAAATGCTACATCTAAAGAAATCACAATCCCTCTGCACCACATGCTCCAGAGACCTCAACCTCACTACCACAATCAACAGAACATACTGGAGAGACAGGTTCATAATCCAGAGACTGCCCATGTTATGGAATAGACTTCCCATATATGTCAAGCAGAGCACCTCACTGGCCCTCTTCAAGAGAAATCTTGATGAGTGGATGGGAAATAGAAAATTCTCGCCGGGGATCACTCCAGTGGCTCTACTCGACATAGGCAGTAGGAACTAAGGTTGGGCGGCACGATGGCAGGGTAATAGTATGGGCTAGGCTTGTAAAGGCTCCAGGGCCATTAGCCTAGTACACACCTATGAACCTATATCTCATTCATGTTTTTTACAACAGTCCCTCCTTGAACCCAACCAACCAATTCTTTCCTCCATCAGGAAGAGAGTCCTCAAACCCATTTATTCCCTGGTGGTGGTAAGAATCAGGTGTTAGGGAGAGGGCCAGTTGACATACTGTGCACTTCCATGCATGTGCAATTTCCTGACCAATTAGTACATTGCTTGCAATATGAGCAAACTAGGCTTCTCACACCATAATGACACAGTTACTGGAGGTGTCACCAATTTAATAAGCATAGCTGCCTCCCAATGGGTGTGTGATGATGTGAGGTATTGCCATCTATGCCAGGAGATGTAGGGCAGTGGATGTAACATATGCCAGCATAGCGAGCTGGAGTTTTGTAAATAATTATGTCATTTGTATATCAAACTGATTTGTACAGATGCTTGTGTTGAAAAATGTATTTGTAAAGTTGATTGTGTTAAAAAATGTAACAAGAGTGGGACCTGACTGTATTGTAACTGTTTAAATGTACATGTTTTAACAGACAATACTGGAAGAGAAGACGTTAATTTCAATCCAGCTAACTTTAAAAAATGGTTGGAAATTACGTGATAGGCCATAAAGATTGTATCTTACAGTTCTGATTTCAGCCAGAGACAAAATGTCTGTGAAAACAAGGATAAGGAATCCTTGTTGTATTGTCTGTAGCAGTGAACTAATTGCTACCCTGGAAGGGTAAAAATGTTGAAATGATTTTATGGCTTCCAGATGCTATAACACATCTTAGCAAAGCTCTATCTGTGTGTATAGTAGCACATATGTGCAACATTCTGGGTCGTTTTCCAGTAGTGGGGCTAGTATGGAAACCACTAGTCAGATGACCAGATGTATGTGATGCCATTCTGTAATTCATCACAGAAATGACATTTTCTAATACTAGATAATAGTAAAACAGCCAGCACTGGAAGGAAGGCTTGACAATGATACTCTAGATAAAAACAGGCTTTATTAAGCAAATTCAGGAACATAAATGCAGAAATTATCCACCCAGCATTTTTGTCAGTTAAAAACAGAGTTCATCAGATAGAGCCAGTCAAGTAATGCTACTTGTTAAATAGTGAACCTCATTTTGGTCAGCCAAAAAGAAAATTACTTTACCATTCAAAAAATTAAAGTATATGTATGTCCCTGTAATGAAATCCTGTAAAAACCTTTAATTAATAATAATAATAATAATAATAATAATAATAATAATAATAATAATAAAAATGATATTAAAAGCATATTCCATGAAAGATATTACATAAAATATTTTAGTGGGTTCAACTTTATGTGTTAAAAGAAATAAATAAAATCTAAATAAAATCCTCACAGCCAAAAGTTTAATAAAACTTCATCTAGTGTCGTAAGTATGTAATTACATTTGTACTGTTTTATAACCTTGCAGCTCTCTGTTTTAACACTGGAACAATGGAGATGTTGTCATTTAGTCCTGGAGCCTTATCTGCCTTCAGTAC
This sequence comes from Protopterus annectens, assembly GCF_019279795.1. Lineage (NCBI taxonomy): Eukaryota > Metazoa > Chordata > Ceratodontiformes > Protopteridae > Protopterus > Protopterus annectens. The sequence goes on from NC_056740.1 coordinate 154,036,636, forward strand.
AACCTGCCAATCTAATTCCTTAAAGTCTATGGTCGTTACCCAAAGACCATCCTTGGGTATACATTCAAGGACAAAAAACAATTAGCATGGTTACATTCCAAGGAGTGCTTATAAAGTGCATTATTGATATTATTATGTATGCCGTAATAGTGTTCATAAACTCTCCTCATAAGTGTCCGCTCAGGTTTTCCTACTAAGAACGCCCCACATGGTTTACACTGAGCTAAATATGCCACTCCTGAGGTGTGACAGTTGAATAAACCTTACCTTCCATGAACGTATTATGACTACTAATAAAATTTTTTCTTTATTGGAAATGTACTGGCACTGTTAACATGGACCACATTTGTAAGTGCCTTTCCTTTTAGTCATGTCCTTCCCCCCTTTGACCAAACTTTGATTTTCCAATATATTTTTCATGTTGTGTCCTTTCCTAAAAATTCTGTCCACTGTCTTGTTATGCAGTTTACTAATATCAGTCAACGTTTTAAATTTGTCCCTTTAACTTAGAACTATTTTTCTAATAAGGTTGGCATCACCATTATATTCAGTAACAAAATCCCTTTGATAGTGTTTGATGTTCTCATTATTAGATGGTTTAGGAACATCACTCCCACCCCCATTATTCTTAATACCCAAAATAGGGGCATATTTCTCAGCCCTCTACTTAGTGACTTCATCTTTGATTTCTTTAATCAGGGCTGAGGGGTATCCACATTCCAGGAGCATATTTTCCTATACTCTGGAACAAGCTACCCATCTATGTCAAGCAAAGTTCTTCATTAGCACTCTTCAAGAAAAATCTTGATGAGTGGATGGGAAATAGGAAATACACCCTGGGGATCAGTTCTGTGTCTCTGCTGGACAGTGGCACAGGAAAATAACTTTCTTGGGTGGCGTAAGCTATGGTACCTTGCTGGCTAGGCTTATGTAGGCCCTTGGGCTGATAGCCTAGTACCTACCTATGAACCTATAAAAGTTCAGTTTCAAAGTCTCTATCCAGTGAACACATTCTACTAGCCCTTACCATTTGTCCTTTGACTATTCCTCTCTTCTGGTACATAAGATGCACATTTGAAAAATAGAGGAAAGAGTTGGAAAAATAATTTTTTCCTATGAATGGTGAACTTAAACTTATTATCCAGGTTGTGGATAGTGACATCCAAATAGTCAACTTTTGTCTGTATTGATGTCATATGTAAACCTCAGAAAGATGGCAGTGTTCTGGATATAGTCAATGAATTCAAATAACGTCTCCCTGGTGTCTACTCACATACAGAAGGATACAGGGTTTGACTCTTATTATGGGGGAGAGGTTGGTATAATGGTTAAGATATTTTCCTCACACATACAAAGTACAAGGTTTGAATCTGACCTCTGGTTATTACCTATAAGTTTGCAATAGTCTGCAGACTGATAGTTTAATAGTTACCTATAAAAATCCTGAAATCAGTTCCTAAAGAAAGAACAAAATGATAATCTGCCAATACAAGAAAGCATGATTTCTATAAAATTTATACAAATAAATCATATAAAAGAATGCAAGCATGAAAATATTTCCTGAAGGAGATGCTTACTATAGGATAACACCAGATATACAAATGTATATCAAAGAAAATTATTTCAAACAAAAAAATTACATTCTACAGAAGAGAACCTGGTTCTGTATTTTCTGTCCTGGCCTAATAGTAATAAAGCAAATTAAGATCTTCAGTAAACCAGGAGTCCAGAAGAAGTAAAACTACTTGAACACCACTCTTATTGCTGATTATATAGGTGGTGGTGATGAAAGGACAGTATTTCCAAAGTCTCTTTAGAGTTTGATGTGAAAACTGATACATATGCACACTTTGATTTTATTGTGAATATATCCAGATTGAGCCCTAGAGGAGGACACAGAGCCTCATTATCCACACTTCATTTAGAATAAGGCGATGTTTAGCACAAAGATGGATCAGAGACTTCAGAAGGGGAAGACTGACAGCACAGTGCCTTTCTAACAGCCAACTTAATGAGCTGCTCAGAGCCATGCAATCTCATAGAAGGAAAGATTTGTTATTACCGTTTGCTGCATTTGTTCTGCCTGCAGCTATGTCTGACACTTAGTGATTACTAGTAGGTTATGTTTTCCGCTTGTCAGTTTCAAATGTTTTATCATAGTAATCACCTTGTATGCTATTGCATATCACCATTAGCTTCATGTGGACTTTACCCAAGAAGTAGAAAGAGTGAGCAGGTAGCAAAATCAGTGAGGCATTTAAAAATACAGAAAAGAAGGGATATAATGAAAAAAAAGTCCACCAAACACATGAAGAAACAAAGAGCACTAAAATAATTATAAATGCACTTTTAAAATATATATTGTAATATCACCGTTTTAGCAAAATAGGAAAAAGAAAGAGACCCTGTACGGAATCCAGGCCTCATCAAGAAATACTTAAAAACTAGTTACGTTATGATGTGCTGTGAAGCTGAACTTTTAATTCACTATTGACATGGGGAACAAACAGGGAAACTGAGATTACAAACACCTCATGCAACGTATCATAAAATAAAATCACAGTATTCCGTAGAAAAAATAAACTGTTATGATACTTTCAGAAACATATTTACATGGCATGTACTTTTCTCCCTGGGCTTCCACTGAATATGGAATATTTTTGTGGTCAGACTTTCCTAGTAAACAAATGTCAAATAAATAACATACCTCAAGGAAGCAAACATATTGAATTCATTTCATCTAAAGCAATATGTAAGATGAACAATTCTTACATCTGAGTAAACATCAAATATACTGAGCTCTGAGCTAGAACATTCATAGATATTCATTATCTATTGTCACTGATGGCAGTGCAATGTTATGCTGTTCAAATACAAAAACAGAGTGGAAGTGAGGCCATCTTGTGTGTATGTGCAGCCATCTTCAATGCAAGCACGCCATCAAATCCAACTGATAAGAGTTAAAGCAAAAAAAAATTGTGGTGCTGCGGCTAAGACAAAAATATTGTGCTGAATAAAATGGTAAGGATGTCAGTCTGAGTAAGACATCAACAGGAAGGAGATTAAGTGATCGTGCATAAATAGACAGCAAAAGTTTTCCTCCATTACAATGACTTATACAGTCTGGAGTATAACAGCAAGTTTAAAGATAAGGCAGCACCAGTTTTAAGATAGCAGTGAATACAAACTTTTCAAAAGCAAAAGCCATGAACTGTACTTATCAGATACTTACTAATGGTGAGATATGGCAGTGTTTAACACAGAGTCATTTTCATTTGCATCTGCCATCTAAAATTGTCCATATTAACCAGTTTTCATGAGTATGAGCGAGTAAGTTAGTGACAACATACAGTGCCTTTATGCACTAAAACGGAACAACCAATCAGCTGCTGAAACTAATAGTATTTTTTGTGACATCATAAACTGTGTAAAAGCAACATGACTTTTTTTCTAGGTGCTTTTCTTACCCCCAGCCCTCCATGCCTGGTAAATATCAAGTTGCTGCCATAGTCACCTATTTGTTCTCCACTATTGCAAGAGGTCTAGTGCAGACTTTTCCTGCTCTGGGGCAAGAAAGACTTGAGCTTATTCCTTCCTTTATCAAATGAGCATGGACCATGACACAGCTATCAATCAGGCACCCATGAGGGGATTTTCTACATAGTTCCTTAATCCTATCCCTTTGGTGGTGACCCTGCAACCAGTTCTTATTTGTTTTTTTTTTTTAGCAGGGTGGGGCTAACACTCATGTGATACTGAAATGCAAGAGAACAAAGTAACATGGTATTAGAGAGTACTGACACAGCTACTTTAGGATAAACGTTGGTACCCAAAAATCTGTGATTCAGGTGGCAGTCTACAACACATCAGTTGCTGAGTAGTTATTTAGGATGAATACTGCTAGTCACTGAGAAATCAGAAGTGACACACTACTGTGACAACTGTATGACTTAGTTATAAATGGATGGCCTAGAGTGAAAACCCATTGTACCCTGCCTTTACTACAAGGCAAAAACAGCTGGCCATATGCCAAGGAACTTGATTATGTTTCACTCATCTATCTTGTCCTATCAGAGCAATGATAGTTCTTAAAGGCCTAAATAATATCATTACTTTGTAAAACCTCTAAAACTCTTTTCTCTTCTAAAGTTACATTAAAGAAAGTACTTTTTTATCAGTAGTAAAATATTTGTAGATGTCAGCCTCCATCATAGAATTACATAAGGGAACACATAATCTTAATTTCTTAAATATTCTTGAGCTATTCTCTTGCCAAAACAATTTCTTAGGTGCCGCAGTCCTAGCAAAGATACACAGACCTAGAATACCATTAACAGAATCACCAGCAGTAGAAAGAATGTAGAATGACCCTTTGTTCAGCAGTTTAATATGCGCCACCATTAACTGTAATGACTGTAAGTTAACAACTAAATACTCCTGGTATTTGTGGTTTGCACAATGCTTCTGAAGTATTTTTCCTCCTCTTCCTCTTTGACTTTCTTTGCCCTCCTCAAAGAAAGCCCTCTCAGGGAGGAATCCTGAAGTTGAATTAACTCTGGTAATGCTGGGAAATTCAGTTTAGATTGTGGAAGGGAGGGAGGGATATCTGTATCCATAGTAGTTGTATTAACAACTTCAGTAGTAGGTAGAGTCACAATATTATTGGCAGAAATTCCAACACCACCTGTTATATTTTTCAATTATTCTGTAGACTTCGTCCCAAAAAAATATGACCACATTTAAAATCATTAATGTAATTTTGTAGCTTCCATTTTTTGTTTGGTTATAAATGTTTTTCAAAACCAGCAACACATTCAACCATCTCAATATACTTAGCAGAAAAATTACCATATAGGGCATTTGCCTTAATCTCATCCTGAAGTTGTTTATTGTTATTGCTTATCTCCAGTTCAATAGGTCAGAAAAAATCATTCATAAAGTATGTATATTTTTCACATAGCGCCAGACAATTATTGCCAAGGTTTCAATAAATAAGAGTTTACATGCATAGGCATTTTTAAAATGCTAAACCCCAAGGCACAACATGTAATTCCAAACACACTTCACAAAAACAATCTTTGCCACTGCAATTTCTTCAGTTTATAATGTTTATATTCTAGTTGTTAAAGCTGCTTCAGAAATTGATCATTAGAAGTGGTCTCAACTGTTAGGTTATTTTCTGCCACTTTTGCAAGTAATGGATTCCCATGAACTAATAAGATGGTGCTGAGACTGTCTTCGTTGATGGAGTATAAGCAAAGTGAAGGAGACAGAGTATACTATACTTCAATATTCATTTACTTTGCCATGTCTCCCAGACCAAACCACACAAATGTAGAATCCAAATAATAGAAGAGGTTTACAAGGAATAAACCATGTGCAATGCAAGGAAACAAAATATATCAGTGTTGGACACAGACCACGGCATAACTGCAAATCCTTTTATTAAAAGCCTCTAGGGCTTAATGCTGGTGTTAGTTGTTGTTGTTGTTGTGTCTTTCGGCTTTTCCCGGTTAAGGGGTCGCCACAGCGGAACTCCAGTCCGCTAATGATTGGCAGTAGATTTTTAAGTGCCGAGTTGCCGGCCCTGACCCACAACCTTCAACGAAGGTACGCCCATTCATGCATGTTTCCACACAGAAGATACTCTAGCTGAGAATCGAACAGGACAACGTCTTACTGTGAGGCGACAATGCTACTGTAGCACCACCACTGTATAGCTCTGATTTTAAAGGGGAGGAGCCTAAGGTTATGATAGGTCCATTTCTATAACGTTATATGAAGAAAGATTTGTAAAGGTCATTTATGAACATTTATATGTTTTTTTTGTGAAAGCACTAATGTTTGTTTTTATTTTTAATACAAAAAGGCAAAAGGCAGCAGTGTTAAAGAAAGGAGACACCAGATGGCAATGGGAAGTGACATTTTGATGTCCTTAATAACTTCAGATAATGCAGCTCAGAAGATAGTGGACATAGACAAGTATAAAAATAGCTTGATCACATGGTATATATCATCACTGAAACAATGTCAGTTAAAATTCCCTTTTTGCAAACAGTGGAAATTATAATTTATGGTTATTGATATACCCCTTGCCAAGAATCCTGCTCATGATAGTGGGTTGTCTGCAAGATGAAAACTTGATATAAATCAAAGGGAAGAATTGAATGAGGCAGTTTACTTTTATTTTCTTCTTTTTCCACTGGGCTGATTTCTCATGCTCAAACAAATTTGGATGAACTTTAATGAAACAATAGTAACTGAATTTAGCATGAGATAAAAGCCAAGGATAAAACAATCTGAAGAGAAACAGCTAGGAAAATGAATGTAGTAATTATTACTGTGAGGGTTAGTGCAGCTGAGTTTAAGATGGAAAGAAAAGTCTGTAAGAACATGGATGAATGAAAAGTAAGACATTACAGAGGTGCGATATCATGGACTAGCAACTGGAAGATACAGTTCTAATGGAAAAGAAACAGGGCTGTCAGACAGGGTAGGATATTAGTGGGAGGAGAATGGTTAGGTGGCTGTTTTTGTTAATAAAGGGTATAAAGTTATATGATGATGTGGATCTAGTGGTAGAAAGGATAATTTTAGTGAGGGTGCAAAAATGAATAATCAGGTATTACTTCTAAATATATACTTACTGTAAGAAATAAAGAAGAGCCAAAGCTTTTGAGACTGTAAGGAAAAGAGATACAGGAAGATAATTTTAACTGTATGGTCCGTTGGTAAATACTGCAAGAAAGTGGAGTGAAATAACAGATGGCCTGTTTGTTTAACGGTAAAGGTGACTGGGCATGTGCAAATATGACATGGACATTTGTTAATCTCAGTAAGTATCACCGTTGTTTGAGGCAGACAAGGACAGAGTTTGTGATCTGCACTCAGAAAACATGAAATTATAAATAGTGACATTATACCTTGATGGCTTTTGGATCAGTGTCATAAATCAGTCGGAAACTGAACCGTATATTAAAGTCTGTCAGAAATGGGCCAGCCATTTGTAAAATAATGGTACATCAAGTCAACAATGGGGTTGTAGAGGATGTCTGATGCACTGCAAGGGAAGAATGTTTACAAAAACGAGAACTACTTCAGGAGAGGAGACTTGTGGCTAACAAAAAAAATATTGTTAAGAATGAGCATAGGTGATTTAGGAAAAAGGTAAATAACAAATGGGAAAATATAAAGAAGACATGAAAAAAGATAGTGTAAGTGAACTAGAGAGATGAAATGGAAAAAGAATAGTCGTGTGAATTTGCAATTTAAGGAGGAAATCAGTGTAGGGTGACTGAAAATGGAAAAAGATCTGTCCTTTTAGGGTAAGAAAAAAGAAAGAATGGTGCTGACATATGAACTCTATAAGTACCATAGGTGTAAGGAAGCTAGATAGTAGTGTAAAGTTAGATGTTGTTACAGAATGTCTAAAATCAATTTTTTAAAGCAGTACTTTCATTATTGAAGAAAAAAATCCTGGCAAACTTTATGTAGATATTTCAAAAACATTAATGCATTGGTTGATTTAAAATACATAATAATTGTAAGAAAGGCTAAAAAGACATTATCTGGCACAACCACAGGTATTTCAAATGATTATCCCAGCAAGCAAAAACAAGTTTCAAAGATGATGTTCAAGGCTGGATACTATAATAGATCCATTTGCAACTTTAAGTATTGACACACATTTTTGGAAATAATGGATAATGCCCATAGTTCATGTCTTCTAAAACTTGAAAATAAGTGCAGAATAGTAACTGAAAATCCATGAACCCTTATAAATCCTTCACTTGAAAGATCATATTTAGTAGTCTACAGTCCTAACAAGTCTGTCTTCCAAGGGAGGGTATTGTTATTCTCAATATAGCTAATCATTCCCCACTTGTTCTTATTATCTGTGAATGGGGATACACTCTGCTGATCTACCATTTTGTAAAGGTAGGAAGGAGTCCCTCCTTAGGAATCATAATGAGCAGACTGAAATGCTACAGTATTAATTTAAGAGGAGCTACAAGCACTGGAAAATTATTACCTATACCATGTAGTGGAAAACACCCCCCCCTGCACAATACAGAACCTGTACCTTCCCTCTCCATACACTGCTCTAGGTGGAGGATGTAATCACCACCTCTACCAAGGAGATTAACACCTATTGTTGGAAATTTTTCCTAGCCTGTGCAAGCTAATTTATTGTTTTCTGTCTCAAGTATAGCTATGATAAGTTTTTATTATGCAGCATATCACTCCTATCCAATGTATTTGAAATATATTCCTGATCCACAAGGATACCATTTTATGTACCCTCCCGGGATCCTAAACAAGTGTAGTCCTGTTCATTTTTGCTGCTGTATTCTAGTTGAAGAATTAACCATATCTTTGCTAGCCCTCTGGTAGCCCTTGGACTTAACCCTAAATGTATGCATTGCAAACAGGCAGCTACATGGCATAAGTCCTTCAGTCAGGAATGTCTAAGTACCATATTTGATTTTATTTATTTAATCATTGACTGGGGAAGTCCAGCTGGGTGAAATTCGTTTTTCAGTAGTGGCCCATGGAGAAAACGCCCCATTTTACAAATCTATAAGAAGATATAATTTACAATTAAATGATAGGATAATCCAAGTACCAGTAGTTAATGATAAAAGATGATTGTTTTATACAATTAGCCAAGTTACAAAGTGGATGCTAACGAATAAGGAGTTAGAAAGGAAAAGTGGACAGGTTGAAAAAAAAACTGGATTGCCTTAAATCAGGATAAGAGAACAAAGATATTTAGTAAGATGACAGAAAAGGGGGAAAGTAGTTAACAGGCAGTAATATGTTATGAGGGGATAATAAGGGATGCTTTGGGATGGGTTAATAAGAGAGAAGGATTTTTAACTGGGATGAGAGAAAGGAGACAAAGGTGTAAAAGGTGGGAATGAAAATGGGAGACTTAGGAAAACTGAGTCAGTAAGATGTTGAACAGAAAGATTGAGAGAGGAATGTTAGCAATTTAGCCAGGAGTCTGTTTCAGTGAAATACATTTGCAGTTGACTATTCTTGGGTCTTATTATCCAAGATAAGTCTTGTGAAAACTGGGGGGCTGCCAGCCCAGCCAGACAGAATTTTATAAATAACTCTATGTCATTGCAAATATTAATATGATCCACAGGCTGGTTTCACAAATGTAAGAAAACTGTGTTATGTGCCAAGGTTCAAAAATGTAACCACATCACACCCCGCTGGAAGAAAGCTGATAAGTAAAGAATTTTACAACTGTGTGTGATCTCAAGCTTGGAGACAGGATGTCTGGGCCAGGAAATTCTTTTATTGTCCTAAGACAGAGATAGTGACTAGGTTTCACATGTAAAGTGTCTTTTATTGCTGTGGCTTCCTGGCAGGCGCAGATTACAAAGACATTTTAACTTTTAAGTTCTGTGAGCCTGGGAAACTTAAGCAGAAGTGTCAAGAATGATGTAATCTGAAATGACTCAGCAGTAATGTGTATTACCAATTTAAGGGCTATCCCAGAAAGTAAGAATGGCATTTTGTATTTTGTTCTGAATCTGACAACAACTAACCAGCACTGTGCCTTGCTTTGTAAGTAGGATCTTAGATCTTAGTATTTCTTTTAGAGATAGAAATAACAATATTAGTCTAGCTGTTTTTTATATTTATGTGAGACTATCCTACAATGTTGTTTTAAAGTATTTTCTGTGATTTCTGAACTCTCTAGTGTCATTGTGTTGAATTAATGAGTATTGTCTTATGTTTTTATTATTTATTATTAAATATTTTTAAACCTTTTAACTGTGGCTGTTTTATGTAGAGATAATTTAAGCTCTTAGAGCACTTGCATGTATTTGGTGATACTGTATAGGCCACTCCTAAATAGTCTTCAAGTCTCAGTCACACTTACCAATTGGATAATAATAACATTGCACAATAGAATTGGACACCCTTTGGTAAGGGTCTTTATAGCAGCTGATAAGGGTAGTTGGTGGCAGTAGGTACTACTTTATACTCTTGGCAGAAGGGGGCATAGCTAGTGTACCTGTGCCAGCCTTCCCCCAGGAGTGTCTGTGTGTTTGCATATAAATCATATCTCAAAGTGTGTGTGTGTGTGTGTGTGTGTGTGTGTGTGTGTGTGTGTGTGTGTGTGTGTGTGTGTGTGTCAGTTACTTGGGCAGGGACACGAAGCACTGGTTGGACAGAGAGGGTGCTGAAGGTTTTGGCTTGAACACTCGGCTGAGATTTGAACCCTATAGCTGTGCCAGTGGGCAGTCTTATTGGGGATCTGGAGAGAAAGGGAGAAACCAGCCCCAGACTGACTGTGATCTCTGTGTGCTCTTAAGGGAAATTGTACTTTTCTGTGTGTGTACTTGTTATCCCCCCAATGTGGATGCCCCTCACTGGTGCTAGTGGTGAGGATTGAGGCTCCTTGGTTACTGGGCCAGTGCACAGGCATCACACATCTTAGGACATGTTGCCGTGCTTGGTTGGTTGCACTATGCTAACCAACAGCTGGAATATGCTGAGCATAGATATGAATGCTGTCAGTAAAAATATTTTTATAGCTATGATACAGGCAAGGAATGGCAGTCTGATATTTTGCCATTGTGTAATGGATATCTTACACATTCTACCCAGGGAACAGACATTTCGTTTTGTGTTTTAGAATTTGATTGAAATGACAGAATCTTATTCTTAAATAGGCATGGTGCATACTTCACTGACAACCTACATTAGACACATTGCATTCACTATTTTTTGTAATTTAATTCTACCCAATTCAGTCCCAAAATTTGGAGAAACTTAATGAGATTTCTTCTCCTTGAGCCAAAGAATGGAATCATCTGAGAAGCAGGTGGCTCACAGCTTTTAGGTGTTCAGTTTTTACACACCCCGATGAATATACTGTTGGATAAAATATATGTTCAGACTCTCTACGACTAAGACAAAAAGCAAAGAGGACATGGAAGTTTTACAATGAAATAAGAATGGCAAAGAAGTGACTCATTCATGGTTAGTGTAGAGTACCTTACACCAAGACGGATTCAATTATACCAAATTAATCTGATGTCCTCCATAAGAATGTTCAAGAAAGAGTCAAATGGTTTATTAAATCATTGAAAAATTCCACCAGAGGAGAAACTTCCCTCTCACCTAGATGTTGCAAATATAGAAATTCTTAACTAAAATAGGAGTTCCTTTTTTGTCTTTCCCATATCAGAGTTGTAGGAAGGATATAAGTTTTGGGAGTGTGTTTTCAAGATGCTCAGCTAGTATTCTATTGGTGTAGACTGCTTTTCCTGTGAAATCTCAGAACACTAGTGCTTGCACCACAAATGTTCAGTTACACAATCATCAAAGCCTGCGGTTAACATGCAAATAAATTAAATAGCTTGAAAAATTTTATTTGAAGGAGCACGACCGCCACTTCCCCATGGGGGGAGGCTCCTGAAATTATATATACTAACTACATGGTTACACAGCAATAGGAAAATGAGAATGTCCCCGAAATATTTATCAAAACCTGGTTCCCTAGTTCACCACTACTATCACTTTTATCGATTTGAACTCTTCTGGTATTCACATAATGTCATTCCAGTCTAGTTAAAGAAACAGAATACTTTCAAATGTTATACTCCATCAGCATGACCTGAACTCTCACAGATTCCATTACAGTTGCTGCCACTGTCTTATGTTAACAGCTTTGTTGATATAAACAATCAGAAACTGGGTTACATGAATATGCTTATTGTTTTTTTTTTTTTTATAGTTTACTAGGAAAACTGTCCTCTTGCAAGCTAATGCAAAGGTTCTTCTCTATGTACATGAATATACAACACTGCAAAAACAGTACAAACACCTATGTGAGGGAATTTGCTTCTCACCCCCTTACTTATACATAGTAACTCCACAATCATAAATCCATGGGGATTAGAGAAATATGCATTGCACCTCATTAATTTAAAAACATTTAAGACTAGTGAAATTGGAGAGGTAGGATTAGGGAAAATTTAGACACTGAAATACCATTCTTCAGATGATAGGTCTCAGAATATGGGGGGGGCAAATATATTTTTTTAAATACCTGTGTCTTCACTTTCTTGAATGCTAAGCCTGCCAGTAGTCTGTTACACCTTTTAATATGTTCCATTAGTTGTGGCCTGAACTTTTCTCTTATATACTGCTTGAAATGTTGAGCCCTTGACATAATTTTCTGAATCTCTCATCATCACAAGTAATTTTTGGAAGCTGTTAAAGAATGAGAACACAGATCTTACATCTCCCTTTATCAGAAGCAAAAATAAATGACCCTGTGTGGTAGAATTTTGAAATACAGTTCATTAATGTCTACAGATTTGATAAAGTGTTTATATTTTACCATTATTTTTGTTAAACCTTATGTTAAACATGTTTCGGAATAGCAGCCTGCATTCCTATTGGAAACTGGAAGACTTATGTACTATTTGGAATTCAGATGTTATGCTAATAAGATGTCCAGATTTTTGGATAGATGTTGCTACTTTTTAAAGGTTTAGTACCCATTTTCAATGTCTGTAGGTTGAAAGGTATATGTTTAGTAGACTGCACTTACATTTGGATCTAGAATGCAAGTAAAAGGAGGCCCACTTTATTACGTCCATCTACACAATAAAAAATGAAAAGAAAGGATAAAACAAAAAATGTAACATATCGTCACACTGACCATATGCTGCTTATAGTTGTCTAAGTAAAGGGAATAACAACATATGGTACTGGAAAAGCAGTACATAGCAAATGAAAAGACAGAGTGGTACAGAGCAACAGATAAAGGAGCAAGCAGGGCAAGTGAGTTGAAAGTATTTGTTTCCAAGAGTCCTAAAATGTCTGCTGTAAGGCAATTCATTCAGTACAGCTCTGCTTGATCAAAATTTGCAATACGTAAGCAATGCCTCTATATCCATGCTAGATCCCTATTTACAGCTCTATATATTTGTCAATGATCCATCAGTGCTTATGAAGTTTGGGAGTCATACTAACATTACAGTATCTAAAAAAATGATCAGACAGAATTTTAATTTCAATCACAGTGTAGTAGTGTGGCCCCAAATGAATGTGCCATATTACAGGTGATCTTCACATTTATTATCTTTTGAAAGAGGGCAGTTCCTGTTCCTTTGAATGGGTCCCTATCAGTTCAGTGAATAATCAGTTCAGCTAATGGCATTTTCAGTGCCCTTACTTCAAACATGCTGTTCACCGAACTGTTCATACTGAGACTGCAGTACAATGAGGATTGGGAAATTTGCACTTTCCCCACTGTAGTGTGATCTTGGACTTGGTATATATAATTAGAGGGGGGTGTGGAGGTGCAGCCCCCCATATTTTATTTATTTTATTTTTATTTTATTTTTGTTAACCGGGAGGGTCCGACTGGACACAGGTCCATTTTCAGCAGAGGCCCGGGGAGAAAAGCTCCATGTTACAATATTAGGTTAATAAAATTCTAAGCAATTAATGAAATTTAAAGTAGTACAGGGAACATTTACATGACAAGTGATACATCTAGTAGAATGAACAATTATTACAAAACAGTTTTTTTTCCTTCACATTCACAAAAACATTAATAATTTTACATTCAGAATACATTTATGCATTTGTATAACTGAGAAGTAAATAAATGCCCATACTGGCAAAATTAAAGTAGAGGTATAGGTAAGATTAGAGTAAGAGGAGTTATGTTATGTTTTATACTATTTTCAGATACAGATTATAGCCATTATCAGGTATGGGTTGTAGTAAAGAACAATACAAGTGTTAGTATGTTTTCTGCTAATGGACTTGATGATATGTTTGAATGAATATGCAAGGATATCAACAGGGCTAAGTAAGGGAAAGTTATAGTGTAGCAGAATCCTTGCAACTGAGCATAGTTATTGTTACCCTGGAGTGTAGCAAGAGCAGAGCCAATTATCAGAATAATGGGATTTCAGGAGGTGTTTGAACTTCCGATGTTTCCATTTACCTTGATATGCTAGATCCTCCATACCTTGAATACATCTTACAGAGTGCTTTTGTACCTTCACCAGGTGTGAGAGGAATTCTCCATATGAGAGGAATTCGCTGAATGGCATTTCTGATGAAATGCTGTTTGCTGAAGTGATGTTTCGATGTAGTGATATAGACCCCCTTTGAACAATCACCTAATAAGTTCAGTATAGTGTATAATAATGTTTTATGTTATCATGAAAAGAGCTATCTTACACACCTGGAGAAGGTACAAAAGCACTCTGTAAGATGTATTCAAGGTATGGAGGATCTAGCATATCAAGGTAAATGGAAACATCTGAAGTTTTATTCTGTTAAATACAGACTCATCATAGGTGTATTAAATACAATGCTTGCTCCCTTTAAAGATCATATTATACGTCTTTTACTATATTGTGAGGATTATATACCTGTTTTATCGTAAAGGATCAGAAATATTTCAAGTATAATCAGTGATGTTGGTTTAATTTCTCCAATTCTTTGGGATTTCTAATACCATGACAGGAATGGACAACATTACTAAGTGAAAGAATGATTAAAGTTTGTGAAATTAGTATTGTTTCAGTATTTGATGTTAACCAAAAGTGCTCTTCGCAGCACTTGCAATGTGCCCAAAACTGACTCCTTTATCAATTCATATGAAGTGACATACATCTGTAGTATATCTAAATAAGGCTGCAAATTATTTTTTATGAGACCCATTGCTCCTAATACTATTGGAACTGTCTGGCTATCCTTCTTCCACACTGCCCCTTTTTTCTGGCTGCAAATCCTGGTATTTTATGACTTTCTGTCTCTCTGCATGTAAGACACTGTAATCAATGGGTGTAACAATTTCAATGATCAATGCTACTTTTGCCTTCTTTTCATGGATACTATATCGGGTTTTCTCCCATCTATTTTTTGAATGGTTAGCAATGGGTGATACCATGCAATATAAACTTTATCATTGTCTATAATGCTTTGTCGTTCATGTTTCCAATGCTTATCAGCTACTTCAGTATTGAAATGTTTGCACAATCCCCAGTACAACAATCTTGCCACTTTATTATGCCTTTCAGTATACAGGCCTTTTGCCATTAGTGTATCACACCCAGCAACAAGAGTTGCAACTGTTTCCAGTTCTGTTTTACAGTACCTGCATTTGTCTGTTTCTTCCACATGTTTAATGGACTTTGTAAACCATGTGTACATTGTCTACTGCCCTGAGATGCCAATATTAACCTTTCATCTTTCCATTAATCTTAACCATTCCTGCGTCATATCCTGATCAACATGAAGTTAGGAGCTTTCTGTACTTGCAACTATACTTATGACTTTTCTACATTTATTTCCTTCTCACCCGATCCTTCTTATATGCTTTTATTTATTTTTTGCACATTCAGTTGCTGCTTTTATGTACTTCTGATTTGGTTTTCATTCCGGCTTGAAGCTGATATGCTTCTGGTAAAGTAAGCAATGGGGTCATCTTAGACTTCTTCGCTTCATGTTTTAAACTTTTTACTATGTTTGAATCTAATGCAGTCAGCAGATGTGTATGCAGCCCTAAAATTTCAGATCTATACATGTAATCAGTAATCATTTTCGAGGAGGCCTATACCTCCTTCAGAATGAGGAATATATAATCTTGGTATACATTGATTTTTTTTTTTTTTTTTTTTTTTATATATCATTTGACAAGCATGAAACATGTTTCTTGTTTTCCTGTCCAACTGAGCCAATACCTTTTGGGGCCAGTCAGTTAGCCCAAGACTGTAAGTTAGAACAGGAAGAGTAAATTGGTTTATAGCTTGGACCTTTTCCTAGATGTCAGGGCTGTTTTCAATAATAATTTTAGACTTCTAAAATATGCTTTCCTGAGTTTCATTAGCATTTGTTCATGTTTTATTGCTAATCCCTCATCATTTCCCATGTTTATACACTGCCTCCTACTCAAGTTCCTTTACATCATATTCCTTTCCCAAAGTGATATTTTTGTGGTGCTGCAGATTTCCTGCTTTAAATGTTACTTTTACACATTTATCCATACCAAATGACATGCTTTTATCATTTGAGAAAGTTTTGATCACTTCCAGTTATACTTTTAGCTAAATCGAAAATCTGTACAGTTGAGATGTATGTTGGACATTACTATCTACCTCTGTCTATCAGACAGATGGGGGCAAGACCCAGGGTGAATTTCCGCTTTGCCATCCATTGGTCAAAGTTATGCATAAATGGAGTTAAGGATGGACTCTGCATCACATAGATGGAGAGCCTGTTCCAGAGCATGGTGATCCTCAGAGACACGTCTATCTCGCCAACATATCCTATTTTTGTCTCATGAAAATTTAAATGCTTGCATCTAGTGGTTTTGATGATGTTATTGGTGCTCATGGTAGAAAGAAGTTTCAGTGTATCTTGAATGAGTAGCAAATGCAAAGACATCTCACGTTTTTTTCTATTGAAACTGTCAGTTGTTAGCATTGCTCAGCACATTAATTGCGGTTTTGGTACCACTAAGCACCAATTACCTTATTATATATCCTTTGAAAGGTGGGATATAAGATATGCCATATTGAATGAATGTCAAATGATGAAAACAATTGAACAATGTATAATTTTACCAAGCACACCTTAACCTTTTAAACTGCTCTAAATTTATAAAGCCTAGTATCAACTTAGCTTTGGAAAGGCTTGGAGATATTTATGAAACGTCAGTCATCATTCCTTTCTTTAAAAGCAAACGAAAACCTATTTTCTCAAACCAGCTGCCTAGTGCTGCACATATGTATGACTTGACAACAAATCTGCATATGTCAGTTTTTAGAACTAATGCAAGTATTACTTTAGCTTCACTTTCCTTCTAATGTTTTATGCTTGTAAATGATTTGCATGCGGTATGCACTTAAATATATTACAGAAATATTTATTATTCATAAGAGTAATTTATGTCTAATGCTTGTCTGCAGCACAATGAAAACACATTCATTTATTGAACTTCCTTCTGTTTTTAAGAAGGAGGGAGGAAGATGCCTAGAATTTACGTCTTTTATTAGTTGGCTGTCAGACAACAGGACAGTGAAAAATGGTGACTTGGC
Source organism: Protopterus annectens (assembly GCF_019279795.1). Lineage (NCBI taxonomy): Eukaryota > Metazoa > Chordata > Ceratodontiformes > Protopteridae > Protopterus > Protopterus annectens. The sequence goes on from NC_056740.1 coordinate 154,053,735, forward strand.
AGATCAGATTTCTAGGCAGGAGGTTTATTCAATCAGTCATTTGATAACCAGGTAAAGGATCTGGCCCAAAGGATCTCTTTCAGTTATGGGATGAGTCAAAGCCAAATTAAGAATGAAATAAATATATCTGTAAAGTAGCATGGACGTTTTTGCATGTAGGAAAATCAACATACAATATTCACAGTATAGAACAAACTTTTCTGCAAGTAAATTGGCCTACACTTGATCAGGGAGCAGTAGAAAAGGTAAAAATGGTGCAAGGCCCAAGGGTAGGAGGTAAGATGTGGTGTTAGATGTGCAAAAAAAAAAAAAACAATTAAGGAGTACCATGAAGAACGTTCTTTCTGGATTACTACATAAATGCCTTTTGTGTATGGTAGGAGTCTATACTTTATTACTAGCTAGACTTTGCTGGTCACAGATTGCATGATTTGAACTGATGTTTCTCACCTATTGGTCCAAGTCATGGCTGGAGATGTATCTGTTGGATAAGACCACTTGCTAATTTAACACATAAATAAATGTTAAATAATGGAAAAGTGCAGGGGGAGAAAACACCCAAACATTACTAAGAACTGAAAGGTGTAGGGACCTGCCAGAGTATTAAGGTACTCAATAGGTGTGTTAGAGGTATATGCTTAACTTTAATGCTGCCCCTGAAATATATGGTATTTATACAACACATATAGGAAGCAGGGCAGATAGGGAAAATGTACACCAGCAGGGATGTGTCAAGGATATCAGCCAGATGCTAGCCATTAGGTGTTTTATAGGAGAAAGGGATCACACAGAATCACCATAAGTGTCCCTGAGGACATCCTATCATCATCAAAGAGGTTAAATGTGGGGAGTAGGGTACATTAGTATGGCACAATAGGAAAGCAGAAAAGGAAAAGAAAGATGGAAACCTAAATTCCAATGGGGCTAGAAAGGACAGATAATGGCAATGTGTCACCTCAATTTTGAAAGCAAAATGGGCCTCTTTATACTCGGGTCTCCAATGGCAGGCACTAATTACTTAATTTACTTCACATTAGTTTAATTTAATTTAATTTAATTGATAGCTTTGAATTCGATTTGCTTATGGATCCTATAGAGCAACCTGTTATTTATAGTGTGATACTGAATAGCTCAGAAATAACTGTTGGATTAAATAGGAAGGGAACTTATGACCTGGAATATTATTCACAGTCTGCAGACTTTGAGTTGGCAGTAGGGCCTAATTTTCCTACCTTAGTCTTTTATGGGGGCTTGAAACACAAAATGTATTGGTGGCAACACCCGGAAGACACTTGCTCAAACACAGTAGATCTCTTGCATCAGTCATGGGAAAAATAAAAATGTCCCATAGAAAAAAGCATGTGCTAATTACCATGTGTACTGTACTTTCTAATTCACTTGGTCGGAATAGAAAAAGACACTAGAGGCCCTGCACCATTATCACATTTTTGCTTTCTGAGGTTGCATTCATGATTTAGTATAAACAATTTTCAGACTTCTTTTACTCTGTATAATAGAGAATAGCTTCATTTTATTCTAATTTTAGTGCCTGGCATTAGTAGTCCTAGTGCCTACTTGGTTAAACAAAGCAGTACTTTAGAATTGGTTTCTCAAGAAATAGTGAATATTTTGCTGTAAATGAACAAAACTGTGATCAAAAGATAACAAATTGACATTTGTCAGAATTATTGTTTGATCTGAGGGTGCAGATTTCCTGTATTCACACACCCATGCTACATAATGTAGTAACTTTAAAGGTCATCATTACTTGGAAAAATGCTAGTGCTTGACTTTTGCTCAAAAGAAAGAAAGGGATTTTATTTTTTCCAATCAATTTTGGGTCAAAAAACACTGCTTTCAAAATACATTGTGTTTTGACAGAATCCATTACTCCTTTTAGAAGTTATACAATACACTGAAGTAGCAGTTCATAAGTGTTAATGAGACAAACTGTGCATAAACATATATCACTGGATGGGAACTCTCCATATAATCACACATTTGCAGTCTCGAATGTGTTTAACACTGACAGAAGTGATCAAAACACATCACTTCTGCTGGTTTAAGTCCATGCAAGATCGTACACAATGGAGATTGGGGAAATTGCTCTTTCTCCACTGTGGAGCAATCTCAGAGTTTATATATATATATATATATATATATATATATATATATATATATATATATATATATATATATTTCCGTGTGGAGTCTGCATGTCTTCCCTGCAGCTGAATGGCACTAAAGACATGCAGGTAGGTGTGAGCGTGAATGGGTGTGCCTTCTTTGAAGGTTGGCAACTCGGCACTGTAAAAATCCACTACCAATCATGAGCGGACCAGAGTTCCGATGTGGCGACCACTAACCGGGAGAAGCCGAAAGAAAGAAAGACATGTATATGTGTATATATATATATATATATATATATATATATATATATATATATATATAAACTTATATATGATTAACAAGGGCTGTGGGGGTACAGGAGGGGCTTGCACCCCTGCAAAAAAAACATTAAGTGTGTTGTTTTTTCACTGTTTTGGGATTGATCATTAGTCATTCAAGATTTGTGTACTTGATATTTAGAAGTTAATCCCACTGGGTATGTTTTGAAGCCAGTCAGATTGATCTTTTTTTAATGTGGGATACATCACCACAGCACACCACCATGAAACACTCTGCATCAGTTTAAGTAATATAACCAACTTTTCTGTTCTAAAATCTTAGTGAAAGTTATAAAATCTTTCTGCAAATGACATTTTGGTGAGTTTACATGTCTAGGTAAGACATAACTAGAATTCCTTTACATTTTGCTACAAGATAATAAAAACTGGAAAAAGAGTTGTAAAGGAAGCTATGAAGGCATCAGTGGCATTGAGATAGGCCTAATAATTTGACACTTCTTTCAAAAAATGTGAAATACAATGGGCTACTTGGATATGGCACTGTAGATTTTTTTCAATGAAAGATACAAAACAAGCCGATAACTCAAAAAGTAGTATGGGTATGCTTTGTTAAATCCTAAAGGCATTTACATTTCC